>NC_039358.1:176960934-177025867 GCF_003573695.1 Papaver somniferum
AAAAGAAAATAAAATTTGGTTTTTTGAATGGGAGCAAGCCCACTGTTGGTTTTGTGTTTGCTTTGGCTCAGCTGGTTTGAAAACGTTTGGTGAAACTGAGTCCAAAATCTCGGCCTAGAATTTGGGTACTCGGCCCACTAACGAGTTAACCTAGCGTGATCGGTTACAAGCTCAGCTGGGTTTAAAAACCCAGAATACAAAATACAAGTCCAAATTAAACAAGCTCACAAAAATTAAATACAAGCCCACAAATTAAACAAACAAGCCCACAAAAATTAATTACAAACCCAACAGAAAATAAAAAGCCCAAAAATTGGCTTTAATATTACAAGCCCACAATTAAAAATGGAAGCCCAAGGTTGGGTTCTCTTAAATGGGTTACCTTTTAAGCACAGCCCAGCTGCTCTGATATTGTTGCAAAAACCCAGTTGGGCTTTGGTTCTTTTCCTTGGTGGCGTCCCAGCAGAGGAAAAACTGGTTCATAACAGCAGGACCAACAGCAAATGAAGTGAAGCAGATGCAGATGCAAATGCTATGCAGTGAAATGCAAAAATAGCTAATAAAACTACAAGAAAAACACAACACCAATCCCCGGCAGCGGCACCAAAAACTTGGTGGACCCGGGAAAGCGTATAAAATTGAAGTGAAATGAAAACGGGCCTACAGTAATACCGCAAGTGCACGGTCGTCAGATGTAGCTCGTGCAAGTACGGGTCGATCCACAGAGACTGGGGGTGTTTGGAGTTTCTAGCTATTTGGGCTCTAAATTTGCTATTGGGCTTCTAATTGTGGTTTGGGCTTAGTGGGTTTTTGTAACAATGAAATGGTTTTGGGCTCAGTGGGTTTGGATTGACTGTGAACTTATGGGCTTTTGGTCTTTTGAATTGCACTGGGCCTTGGGCTAACAGTGACTGTGAATTGGGCTTTAGCTTTTCACCTGGGCTTTGATTAAGTCCACAGTGGGCTTTTGTAATGAATCTGGGCTTCAGCAGTAGCAGAAGCAGTGCACAGCAGCAGCAGAAGCAGTGCACAGCAGCAGCAACAGCAAGTAGTAGCAGCAGCAGTGCAAAGGGCAGGTGCTCAGCAGGGAAAGGGAGAGCAGGAGCTGTGCAGGAAGACAAGGTAAAGCAGGCTCTAGGCAGACAGGGCACTAAATCACACAGGGCCAAGGATGGCATTTACAATGACAGGTACAAAGAAAAAGTGACAATGGTATATACATGGAAGCAACACAGGGCAAAAGGATGAAAATTTACAATGGCAAAAGCAAACAGCACAAAAGTATTATGAGAAGGTGACAGAACAATGAAACTACAAGCAGAGAACAATGGAACCAAGGCCTAAGCCAAGGGCAGGGGTGTGAAGAAGTAAAAAAACAGTTAAGTTGCAAGTGACTGTGAAAACAAAATGTGGGTTAAGCTAAGGCTTTGAATCCACCCTTGTGTCCTAGCCAAACAATGTGATCCTAGGTTGAGTTGAAAATCCTATGCATACATCTAGAATGGGAGGAAAACTAATTTGCTCACTAGTTTGCCCCTAGCATTGACTGTCTTTTGACAGAACAATCAATCACAGGCACTATGAGCATCAATCTCTTCCCATTGATCAATCAACACACTGCACTAAGGCTCTAACCTAGCATTCCACTATCTAACAGTCCACTAAAGCTTCATCTGAGCCTCAGCAGTGAACTCAGAACATGAGCAAACAGATGGAACAACACATGATTAAAAGGAACAACGCAACATTTAAACTACTAAACAGTGAATGAAAATTGCAAAAGAAGAACCCTAAAAATTAACAGTGAAATTAAATTAACCCAATTAGGGGGTTTCTCGGCTAACCAAGAACAACCTTTAACATCCTACATCAGTTCCTATTTATAGTTTACAACAAAATACAAAACCCTAATTTGAAAATCCCTAATTTTTTTGGGGAAAATCAAATTCTCTCACCAATTTCCTGAATTGAGCTCGACCCATGCTTTGGGTATGTCCCCTCTGCTCTTCTGAAGCTTTTCCTGCCTTCAATTTTGTCTTCTCCTCGCTGTTGGTGAAACCCTAGCTCGAGATTTCTTGTCAAACCCACACCTAGGGTTCAGAGATGTGAATTTGGAAAGAAGTCTAGGCTAGAGAGATGTCGTGGTGTTGTCGGGTGGTTGTGGTGGTGGTGTGGTTCGAGAAGAAGGTGTAGCTGGTGGAGGTGATGGAGTTGCAGAGCTCTGCAAATTTTTGGGAAGAAGGGGAAGAAGAGCTCGAGAGAAGAATGGGTTAGGGGCTGTTTGTTTTGGGGTATAAGGGTTCGGTTGCTAGGGTGTTGAGCGGGTGTAGCGAACTTTGATGAATAGCAAGTAAAGAGCGTTGGATGATCCCATATAGATTGAATCGAACGGCTACGATGGAGAGGTATGTAGCGACCGTTGGATTATGAGATACAACAAAATTGACGGCTTCAGATGGAGTTAGGTATTATGGTGTTTGACGGGATCTTCGGAGTTTGATGCACAATGATGAGGCGACCGTTGGACGATGAGATGGATCCAATCTGACGGCTCTCATGGAAATGGGTATGGATAATGGAAATGGATTTGGGTAAGGGTTTTGGGCCTTGGGTATGCCAAGCCCATATCTTCTTTAAGAGCAATTCTTCCTCTTCAAGCCCACTTCTCGTTGATCCGGCTCTTGCAAACATCATTCTTCGCTTCCTCCTAGCGAGAGTCTTTGCCGTTCCTTTGCTCTTTTCGCTCCGTGAGTTAACCAGACTTTATTTAGTACCTAAAAATGCAAAATTAATTAAGAAAAGTATTTATTCTTGAAAACAACGAAAACACAGAATATGGGATAAAATGTAGAATTAATGCACAAAAGATGAGTTAAATGCCAAGAAAAATATATAGAAATATGCACTTTTTAGCACTCATCAGTTATAGTATTGGGATCTGCACAAAAATACTCATACAGGCCACATCTCTATGACAAAGAGATCAACGCGCTCGCACACTTTTTTAATTAAAGTTAGCGTGATCGAACACATATTTATTCTTAAAGAAAATGTAGACTGTTAATATTAGTCTCAAAAATAATCACGGACGATTTAGCCGCGTGATTTAACAAGCTTAGGCTACTCCTAATAGAACTAAGTAATCACCGGAGGGCCCACTAATGCCCTAGCCGGTCAAACTTTGCTTAACATGCTGATAAGCACGAAAGTGCGACGCATTTTAACCCATAAATACATTAGCTAGGACTCATTATTTCTCTAATAAACTTGTTTTAAGTCTTTTCAAGGAAATAAGCTCTTATGGAGAAAGTTGCCCGAAAAGTGGTTTTTGCACCCCGGAGGACACGTGTTATTCGGAGTCTCACTGTTGGTTAAGGGGCACCTTCTTTACTATTCAACGCCTATTGCTAAAGGAACACCGAAACAGGATAAGGGGGAGGTCATCTTCTTCCTTTTGAATTTGAAAAATGGCGGGAAAAACTGGTTTTCAATGGAACAGAATTAGGGTTTCGGTTTTGGAGGTGTTTGGGTGAGATTAAAGCGCTGAAATCAAATGGGTTTGTTCCTAGAACCTAAACAGGGATGGTAATGTGCTCTGAATCAGTTAAGATGGGCTGGATAATCACAGATTGATGAAAACAGGAAGAACAGAAATTGGCGGGAAAACTGGTTATTGAACTGCCGGAATTAGGGTTTTGATTTCGGAGCTGTTCTAGGGAGATTCAATGGCTGAAATTGTTTGGGTATCTTCCTTTGGGCCTAACAGAGTTGGTAAGGCTGCTTGAACCAACCAAAATTGGTTAGAATCGAAGGTTTGAAGAAAGCAGGGGATGGAGTTAATTGCGAGATTCTGTGAAGATATTGGAGGAGTTCGGTGGAGATTTAATCCCTGGAATTAGTTGGGAATATCCTTTTTAGTCAAAACAGGATTGGTATGAGGCTTAGAAACGTAAAACAAGGGTTGTGTACGTGTATTTTATAAAACAAGGAAGTTATGTGTTTGCCTCATGAAAACAGAGTTTGGAGTATGACTCGGGATTATTAGGCGAAGTTTGGCGTGTGTTTACCACTCAATGAGGTGTCTACTCAAACATCAGACGCGTGAAAGAGAGAAAGTAGGAAGGAAATCCCGTAGCATGGAAAGAAAAATGAAGAAAATATTTTTTATTTACTGTCGAATATTTGGAGTAACTGCACAGAGATTTGATGCGCCTGTGAAGTACAAATAGGCTGTTGGCATTCCAAAGAAGATCATGGAGAGTTAGGGGACGGAATAGAGGTGAGAATCGGGAGTTGCAGAGATGGTCTCTACTGTTGCCATTAAAGAAGAAGAAGAACACAAAACAACAGTCAAGAACAGTCGCAGAAACCGTTGCCTATAGTTTCAAATTCAATATCTTTGTAACAGTTTCCGTAACAATTATTTTGAAATCGCAATAGTCTGTTAGTGTTTCTCTGTAACAGTCCGTTTTGTAACAATTATTTCTGTTACAAACTCATGCTTATACCTTTTCTCCTTGTAAACACCTTTTTAAGCAATGAAAAATTCCTTTGAGTGTGTTTTCACCATGTGGAGCTAGACCCCAACACTGGGTCGACCGAGGAAGCCGGACTTCATACATGGGTGAATTTTTTTTATTTTCTATTTGACTTTTGCACTTAATTAAAATAAAATTATGATTTGAAAAAATTAGTTATTATTTTATTAGATGGGTCATGCTTGCTTAGATGTTTGATGTCCCATGCTTACGATTTATAACTAATGTTTGGAGAATCTACCTTGGCAAGAATAAGAGTCGATGTTGTTTTATTTGTCGAGCGATAATTGTTTGAGAATGAATAATTGAACCTAGTGATATGAGTTTGGCCGAATACTAGACCCAGTAACTCTCTATTTTATTCCTTTAAAATTAATCTTAACAAGTCTTAGAGTTCGAATCCTTATTTACTACAACCACAATCAAAAATTTGTATCATTTTTGATTCAAAAGGAAGAAGATGACCTCCCCCTTATCCTGTTCCGGTGTCCCTTTAGCAATAGGTGTTGAATAGTAAAGAAGGTGCCCCTTAGTAATTGAGGTGCCCCTTAGTAATTGAGGTGACCCTTAACCAACAGTGAGAGTCCGAATAACACGTGTCCTCCGGGGTGCAAAAACCACTTTTCGAGCAACTTTCTCCATAAGAGCTTATTTCCTTGAAAAGACTTAAAACAAGTTTATTAGAGAAATTATGAGTCCTAGCCAATGTATTTATGGGTTAAAATGCGTCGCACTTTCGTGCTTATCAAATTCCCCCACACTTACATTTTGCTAGTCCTCGAGCAAAACAGAAAATTAACCCTCTACACAGCTGGTCATATATTTTTTTATTTTTTTATAAATTTTTTAGACCTGCTACACAGCTGTTCATATAATGCAAAAAAAATAATTGTATGACCAGCTATGTAGCGGGTCTCTCTCTCTATCTTATTACATGCCCTGGCGTTGTCAAACGCCACACCCAAGCGTGAGTGGTCACGATGTCGAAAGAAAGCTCGAATGAGCTAGAATGTTCAAAACGGTCTTAGAAGCATCGCGAACGTCCAAGTTTGCCAGCCTGGTTGGACGGTTTGGATCCTCCTACGAACAGTTAAGGAAGTGCAAGCATGATCATCAGCGGGCCCACTAGTTCCCTAGTCGATCGACTTGCATGGGGAAAACCTATAGAGTGCTCAATATCTTACCCAAACATAGGCGTTCACTCTGTGTAAAATAGCTCAAACGAATTGAGACTGGCAAAGACGGTCTCAAAATGCATCACGTCCGTCCAACTTAGACGTCCTAGTTAGACGGCTTAGATCACATCTTGAGCGATCAAAGAAGTGCTGGCGTGTCCACCGGTGACCCAGCTACACCCACGGTTGATCGACTTGCTCACGACAAGCCGATAACGTATAGAATCGTTCACCCAAAGTAGGGTGAACGCGCTGTCCAACTTCGCCAGCCGAATTGAGTGGCTTAGATTTAATTTTAGGTGACCCAGGGGATGTTAGCGTGCTCGTTGGAAACCCACCTTTGTACATGGACGATCGACCTACTCAAATCCAATCGCAACACCTCGAATCGCTTGCTCAAAAGGGAGTTGGTTGATCGGCCTCCAAACCCTAAAAATCGTGTCAACGACATTGAAAAACTGCCGCAAATCAATCACGACCATCCAACTTCGCCAGCTTAGTAGGATGGTGTAGATTTATTCTCAGAAAATTAACAAAGTGGCGTTGTGAACACCAGCCATCACTCCTCCACAGGGAGTGATCGACCAGATAGTAGTTTTCCCATAAGATACTTGAACGACCACCCAAAGTGGTCGACCCCGCTACCCTTTTAAGACGCTTATCCGTGACTTATTCAATCAAGCTATAAAATGATGATGCTTCATACAAATCGATTAAATTGAGCTGCTTAAATACGATGCTTCACATGTATCAAATACATACGATACTTTCTGTCGGTCTCATTAACAACTTGGTTGTTTCACCTAATAGCACCATGCTATTCTCCGCGGCAGGTCCCACGACTTGACCCACTCATTCTAGACATAAAACATGTCACAAACTGGGGGATGCTCGCTGGGGTATTGGTCTGGCGGTTTACAACATGCGGCGTGCAACGCGCCCATTAGGAGAAAGTGTTACGAAAAGACGGACAGTCAGCAGTAATGAGAGTAGTGGGTGAAAGAGTGACCGATTTTCCCCCATATTTGAAACATGACGATCACCACCACCTACACAAGCCCACTACTCCATTACTCAATCTCCTCCACTTCCTACGAGATCAGAGTTTTGCGCTCAACAACAACACGGAGAACACAGGTGTTATCCACACAAGTAGCCAGAAACCATTTTCTGATACACAAGTCATAAACATCCAACCTTCACAGTTCAATACTCTGATCTCAAACACTTTCTCCACTTCCCTCTCTAAGATCAACCCTTCTCCTTCACCTTGTGACCGAATTGAATCTGGAACGACCATTTCTTGGTTTAGGCAGAGTCTTACAGATTGATTTCTCGAACCTAAAAGCATTCATGTGCAGTGCATTTGTTTAGGGTTTGAACTCGCTTCTCATCAACACACCCCAAATTACCAAAAACAGCAGAATCAGTTTTTACCCCAAAACAACTGGCCACCACAGCGGGAGATTAATCTCTCGGTTGCAAGATCAATTTTCAATTTCGTATCAATTTTCCCAAAATTCAAAATGGTGGATCTTAGGTCTGGATCAACAACCAATTCCGATGGAACTAACACTGACAACACTCTCGGCGCTAATGTCCCTGTCAGTGGCGCTACCGTACAACCTGTCAATACGATCAATGTATCTCGTGGAACTACATCCTCTACCACCAACACCAGCGGAGCAGGAGATACTCTCTCTGGCGTAACACCTCCCATCACCAGAGCCTGAGTAGTCGCAAACCCCAACATTTCTTCAAGTGTAACGCCTCCGGTTGTCACCAGAGAAGCTGCTACTCCCCCGTCAGGACGAGGGGCTTGAGGAATCATAGGAGGCCAACCCCCTATTACCATTGTTGATTTGATGGAGAGGCAAGAAGTTCTTGATAAGACTCAAACGGACATGGCTACAACTCAGAAAGAAGTGCTTACTTTTCTCAAGACATTAACAGAGTGATTGCCACAAGAATCACGACAGCCCCTGGAACCAACAAAGAGTACCTTCAACACGCCTGACGCGAGTGCTTCAGCAGGACGTGCCCATCTCGATGAAGAAGATTGTATTGCTCCTGAACGCCCATGGGAAAGGAACCAGCCATCCAACTTTGTCACTCGCGAAGACCTGGAACGATTCCTCCTGATGTGAAGAGAGTTCCCCTCCCGAGAGGATATTCCTCTCCTCAGTTTTCCCTTTATGATGGTACTGGTAACACCCACGAACACATTTCTCTTTTCCTGGAATCTTTGGAAGAACACGAATACAATCACGTCCTCCACCTGAAAGAGTTCTCAAAGTCGCTTACTGGAGGAGCATACACCTGGTACAACAACATCTCACCAAACAACATATCAAACTGGTGTGAGATGGTCATCGCTTTCTATAAAAAGTATTTCTTTTTGTCGGAGCAAATCACTTTCTCGGATTTGAGAAGAATGTTTCAGCGAAACAACGAGCATCCGAACGATTACGTCAAGAGATTCATAATTCAATCCTTGGATTGTCACGACCCAAATTTCACAGAACAAAAATTAGTGGAGTCGTGCATTAACGATATGGTTCCAATTTATCGTACTTTAATAGAAAACCTATGCTTCCAGACGTTCTCTGAACTCCATGAAGCTGCTAAATGATCGTCTACGACCGCACCAGCACTTTTGGAAAGAGCCAGACCGGACAGGGGTGAGGATGCACGCGAAACTCGAGGAAACAGGCGTCTTATCAATAATCAGTACAAAACCGGCCCTTCTATAAACGTGGTAGGTGAAGGAGGGAAGAGGAAAGCTCCAGCAACGGAGCAACAACCCAAACGCGCAGCGCCAGCGCAGACGACTCCATACCGGAAAGCCACGGCTAAAACTCCTGAAGCTGGAGATGCTGCTCCAGACTTCCCATTCCCAATAGATGAGGTCATTGAACTCCTGGAAGCATGGATACAAGATGATGCAATCAAGCTACCTCCTCATAGACGTCCGCCAACTGAAGAAGAGATGGAGAATCTCAAATACTATCGTTATCACAGGTTCGTCAATCACCCGATCAGTGACTGCAACAAGTTGAAGCGGATTTTCAAAGAGAAGGTGGATGCGGGAGAACTTTAACTAGGAAATGAAGGAGTCAACAGGGACCCTCTTCCTGTCAGGAGTTGCATGATTTCTGGGGACTCTGTTCACAAGACTGTGCAGTCTATGATGGAACGTTTATGTGAAATTATGTATTTCTCTAAGGAACAGCGTCAAGACATGTTTGGGCTCTTAACCGTGTCGTATCAGGAAAGCGTCTGTTTCCAGTTAAGGATGTTGCTCCTGAACCTCAATCCTTCCTAGGAAACGCGAGATGTAACTAGGAACTCCTGACTGTCGCTCGCTTGAAGGATGTCGAGTTTGACAACGCGCTGATTGATGTAGCATCTGATTTCAACATTGTCACTACCAAGGCCCTGAAATTTGCAAAGATTTCGAAGCAGCAAGCTGTTCATTGCCCAACCATGATTCAAAATTCTGAAGGAGATTCTAGAGACGCTTATGGGTACATCGACCTGGAAATCAAGATAGGAGACGCTCTGACACGCGAAAAGTTTCATATTTTGAAAGATTACCGAACTACGATATGATTCTGGGGTGCTCGTGGGTGCATAACATCAAAGAAAAGTTAGGAGTGTGTCCCTTGCCAGTGTCTATACCTGAAAGGATTACCAACAAGCCGTCAAATCCCGAAGATTATCTATTGCTGTATCGACAGCTTGACGATGTGACACAATTACCTGGGGAAAGCCCATCATCATACGTTAGAAGATTCTGAACCCATGTAAGTCTTATCGAACAATCTTTTCTGCAATCAGTCACTCGTCCTTCTGCTAAGTCACGGGTACTCGCTCCAATCAACAACCCGTCCGTCACTAGGAGATGTGAATGGGATGCTGGTCCTTTCAAACGCTTTGTTAAAAGTTTAGAAGATGTCTCGGTCAAAGACAACAAGCCCAAGGATCAAGTAGTTGTACAACGCCCAAACCCATTTCAAATTGGAGATTTGGTAATAAAGGCGACCGCGTTTCAAGTTTGGGATGTGACGGTGAAAATGACCGCTCAGTCTGATTCACCTACAGAAAGGGAGGATAAGCCATACCTGGTGGCAGATGTTATCTTAGGCGGTTACTGCAAGCTCATCAATGCGGACAAACTGGAAGGCGTAACGATTCACTCACGATGGATCAAACCCTACAACACCTAATACGCTGTGCTACCATTTCCTCCAGCGTCCTCCACACCTGAAATGCTGTGCTACCTTTTCCTCTAGCGTTCTCTTTAGTATTCCTTCCAACAATTTCCTCTTTCTTGCAATATTTGTAATTCCTCCAAAATGATTGCACTGCTTGCACTCATAATTAGGTTTTCAGTTTGTCGGTTAATCAAAGTATTATTTCCTTTTAGAAATCTCATTACTCCTGAATCATGACACAAAATTCTTGAACAAACCTAAAACCCTCACCAGTACCCATCAGTCCAAACCAGAAAAAAACAAAACCCTAAAGAGAAACATCTTATATATTTGGAGAAACATTGAAGGCCTACATACAGGAAGAAAATGGCAAAAGGGATTCGTATGATTATTAGGGTAAATCACTTGGAAGAACGATATACTCCAACAATGAAGAAGCATCACCACAATGGGATTTGCGAAACTCTGCCGACTGGAAAACAGGTTCGTGGTTAATCTCTGGTTTCCATTATCGCATCCTCCTTCATTGTTTGGGATCGTAAGAAATCATCACGAATATAGTACACATAAAACGCATCACTGGTTATGTGCGTGAATTGATGAAATGGAGAGATTCTATTATGACCCTACTGGAGAGCGTCGCAGTTGGGTCTCAAGATAATGTGAATATAAAAACCATTGTTTAATTAAAACTACAGTCAGTCACCGCTGAGCATAAAAAATAATGTCTACAAACCATGAAAGAGTTCAACAATGAATAAAAGCAACAAAGGAAGATCTAGTCATTGGAAGGATCAAAAGTATCTTCACAGAAACCGTTGGAAACTGCTTCAACGCCTTCATCGCAAGCCATTACTGTATCCTCCCGGGAAGCCGCATCGACTTCCCCTTTTGATGCCGCTTCGACGCCTTCCTCAATAGCTGCTTCACTATCCCCTCCAGAAGATGTACCGACATCATCCGTGGAAGCTTTTTCAACATCTTCTCCAGATGCCGCTACCATGATCTCTTCAACAGCCACTTCAGTATTTCCTCCGGCAGTTGCTTCAACTCCCTCTACGGAAACTACTTCGATCTCTCCTTCAAGAACTGCCCTAATAGCCTTCTGAGGATACCCTGGTTCGTCCATGTCATAATCGAGGATGATGATTCCGTTACAGACAAGGTAATCATACTTGTTTTTACTGGAAGGCCGCTCATGCTCGATCCTTCGTCGCTTTAGCCGAGCTGAAAACCTTTCCGCCCTCGCGCTCGGTGGCTGAGACGCTTCTTCGCGCCTCAATTCTTCCTCCATACCAACCGAAGCCAATAAATCCTGAGCACGCTCCCGAATGAGACGTAGTTGCAGAAGGGACATACCCTGTATGGCACGACCATCTTCACGAAACGGAGGATCTATTTTGGCCATCACCTCCTCGAACGCACTAGCCTCGGGTTTGTCAACTTCAAAGCTCTTCTCCGGAGAAGTAATAGAGTAATCATCCAGCAGTTCCCATCATACACTGCAAAAAGGGACGTTACGATCATACCGATAGCTGGTAAATAAATTAAAAAAAACCGTTATTATCAATCAAAAATCAAACTGCATAATGAACATGGAGCAATACCTGGAACGAAGAAGAAAAACAATTCTGCGATGGGAGAAAGGCCCAGCGTCTTCTTTATATTCCGCAAATTAGCTAGATCCCGAGAAGAAAGGGAGTCTCCACTTGCCGTGTATAAAGGCTCCGGATACGGGATGACAATCAAGTAGATACTTATCTATCCGACGATAACCAACGTGTAAAGGAAACGTGCGCTACTCAAGAACCAAGCCAGCCTCTATCATGGTAATGTGCATCGAACTCCTCTTGCGAATTTTCTTTGTTGGTCACCATCTAGTGCTTACCCCGCAACAATGTCACTGTTACGTGCTAAGCAGGGGACTTAATGTTGATGGTGGTTTTTAGTGCAGGGTCAAAATTGTAAAACCCTGTATTTAATGCGCTGTCGTCCTGCAAAGGAATAAAGGCCATTTGAAAATAAAGAGTGCTCAAACCTCTTTACTTACACATGTATTGAACAACTCAGTATATATATATGCAATTCATTCAGAATGGTGTGCATAGTAGCAATCCCCAAATATTCTATGAATTCTATTTTATGCCAGCATTATTAACTAATGCATGACTCGCCTGGTATTTTTTCCATGCTATGTTCCCAGCTGAACTCTCAATACTAACATGACATGACGGTCAATGCTCACTCTCAGCAGAGTAGCATGAACCTCCCGAAGTGCTAGTATTGGGATCTGCACAAAAATACTCATACAGGCTACATCTCTCTGACAAAGAGATCAACGCGTTGCACACTTTTTTAATTAAAGTTAGCGTGATAGAACACATATTTATTCTTAAAAAAAATCTAGACTGCTAATATCAGTGTCAAAAATAATCACGGCTGCACGATTTGGACGCGTGATTTAACAAGCTTAGGCTACTCCTAACATAACTAAGTAATCACCGACGGGCCCACTGACGCCCTAGCCGGTCGAACTTTGCTTAGAATGCCCTGGAATTGTCAAACGCCACACCCAAGCGTGAGTGGTCACGCTGTCGAAAGAAAGATCGAACGAGCTAGATTGTTCAAAACGGTCATAGAAGCATCCCGAACGTCCAAGTTTTCCAGCCAGGTTGGACGGCTTGGATCCTCCTACGAACAGTTAAGGAAGCGCAAGCATGATCATTAGCAGACCCACTAGTTCCCTAGTCGATCGACTTCCATGCGACAAACCTATAGAGTGCTCAATTGCTTACCCAAACATGGGCGTTCACGCTGTGTAAAATATCTCAAACGAATTGAGACCGGCAAAGACGGTCTCAAAATGCATCACGTCCGTCCAACTTAGTCGGCCTAGTTGGACGGCTTAGATTGCATCTTGAACGATCAAAGAAGCGCTGACGTGTCCACCGGCGACCCAGCTACACCCACGGTTGATCGACTTGCTCACGGCAAGCCGATAACGTATAGAATCATTCACCCAAAGTAGGGTAAACGCGCTGCTTTAGAAACCCTAAATTACGTTTGCGGCAACACACTACTGCCGCAAATAGATCACAACCATCCAACTTCACCAGCCGAATTGAAAACATGGTTTTTAGGACACTTCCCGCACGGGTAAAAGGACACATTTTGTTTGTCATTAATTATCTTACAGTTTGTGATTCAGATGTTAAAATTAAATCGCAACCGAACATATGATTCTTATAATCCCTTTGTGTTTTTAATAATTGTTTCTTTGCTCTACTTTGTAGTGAATATGGATGATAACTCCTAGATTTAACATTCCTATCTTATCACACCACCAAATGAAATTATCGCTACAAGTATGGAACCATGTGTTGGAGATGGAACACTTTGACCCAAGTGAGACGATTGAATGGCCAAAGCAGTATGTGACTCGCGCACTTGGATGTTAAATCAACACTTTTTTCCCCTTCTTCTTTGTTGTTTAGTACATAAAGTAGCTTATGTAATTGAATTTAGAGATGTTTGGGTTGTCAAGTTGTTAACTGAATTCAAGGTTAATTTTAATAGAATGGGTTACATTTGCTTACTAAATTCATATGTTGGCTTGTCTATGGTATAAATCTAGAAACAAAGGAAAAAAAACAAAGGGAAAACTGATTTCCCAGAGACTGAATCAGGTTCGGTTGAAAGTGAGTCACCTGAATTAGATTCAGCTGAAACTGACTCACCTGAATGAGATTCGGCTGAATCTCTGATTATGAAATTTCAACAGCCATCACCAGTTGTTCTTTTCGACAAAAGAAATCTGTTTTTTATTTTGAACAGAGACGAAACGTCCTATAATAAATAGTACACCGAAAATATGACAGATTTTAGGAAAGATTGCATTAGTCTTATAACTCTATTTTTGACAGTTTCGGTCTGTCCTAATTTTCGCGCTTTGGACTAGTAATTAGATTTAATTTTAGGTGACCCATGGGATGTCATCGTGCTCTCTAGCAACCCACCTTTATACATGGTCGATCGACCTACTTAAATCCAAAAGCAACACCTCGAATCGCTTGCTCAAAAGGGAGTTGGCTGATCGGCCTCCAAACCCTAAAAATCATGTCAACGACATTGAATAACTGTCGCAAATCAATCACGACCATCCAACTTCGCCAGCTTAGTTGGATGGTGTAGATTTATTCTCAGAAAATTAACAAAGTGGCGTTGTCAACACCGGCCATCACTCCTCCACAGGGAGTGATCGACCAGATAGTAGTTTGCCCATAAGATACTTGAACGACCACCCAAAGTGGTCGATCCCGCTACCCTTTTAAGACGCTTATCCGCGACTTATTCAATCAGGATCTAAAACAATGATGCTTCATACACATCGATTAAATTGAGATTCTTAAATACGATCCTTCACATGCATCAAATATATACGATATTTTATGTCGGTCTCATTAACAACTTGGTTGTTTCACCTAATAGCACCATGCTATTCTCCACGGCAGGTCCCACGACTTGACCCACTCATTCGAGACATCAAACATGTCACAAACTGGGGGATGCTCACTGGGGTATTGGTCTGGCGGTTTACAGCATGCGGCGTGCAATGCGCCCATTACGAGAAATTTTTAGGAAAAGACGGACGGTCAGCAGTAATGAGAGTAGTGGGTGAAAGAGTGACCGATTTTCCATCATAGTGGAAACATGACGATCACCACCACCTACACAACCCCACTACTCCATTACCCAATCTCCTCCACTTCCTACTATAGATGGGGAAAAACGATTTGTTGGTTTTTAAGGAATTGAGGAGACGACCGTACGGAGGAGACTCCTCGAACCAAGCGAAATGTTAAACCTCACACAGATGCACCGCTGCAAAGGGGGTGCTTTAGATTCGAGAGATCAATCTGTAGTACTCCGGCCTAAATCAAGACAATGACTGTTCCAGAGTAAATTCGGTCACAAGAGAGGATGGGTTGATTTGTAGGAGGGAAGCTGAGAAATGTATGGAATTAACGGTAATCAAAGATTGTGGGTGTGTGAATTCTGAATACGATAAGCTATGAGTGATTGAAATTGCTCAATTGAGAGTATTTGCTCAATTGATGAGTTGATGATCTCGTGTTGTCAGTTTGACGTGAGATTGATGATACTGATGATGATGATTCAATCATGATTTAGAGACTTATTTATATTGCTGGAATTGTAGACACCATGATTCCATGAAGTGTGACAGTTGATGGAATCAAGGAGTGGGGAAGTGGAGATCGTGTTTGAAACCAGTTGCTCAACGTGTGGAGACTTGGTCGATTTTCCACCCACTACCTCGTGAATTCCTTCAACTGATTGCACGACTTGCTCACATTCCATCGTGTGTTTGAACACACATGCCGTAGACCGCCAGACTAAAACCCTAAGTGATATCCCCCCAAGTGACACGATTGACGTCTCGTGGTTTGTTAGTCAATTGATGACTTCGTGGTTTCATGGGACGATGAGTCCATGTAGTCGTTGAGTTGAACATGATGTTCTGAAACTCATGAATTGAACATGTCATGAGACAGAGGTATAGTTCTTACGATGAAGTGAACAAGTATCGCTCATTCGATTGATCGTTGAATATCGATTGTTGAACCAATATTCCTTGGTTGGAGTAAATATTCCTCATCTGAGCAAATGCTGCAAATGTGATGAATTGTTGAATCTTTGATCGTCTGAGCATGTGTTGCTCATCTGATGGATTATTGGCAGCGTGCCAAAAATATTAATTAAAGTACTGGTTGTTGAACCGAGCATAATTAATAAGATTAATGACCATGAGGTCGTCGTAAAATTATTAAGGTTGGAATCTGGAATGATGATCCTTGGATTCAGAAACCCTAATTTGATCAATTGATGATCAATTCACGGTTCGTCAGAATTTTAACCATGGGACGAAGGAGGGAGCGACTACGTGGGACCGTGGATCAACCATGTAGTGTCCATATGCTCACGTGAGCAAATACGAAGAACTCCTGAAGAGTTGAAGATTTGTTGGTGGAAGAATGATTAAATGCTGGCTTAATCATTTATTCAAAAATGCTCGTCTGAGCCTTAGGTGAGAAAACCTAATTAATTATGACGAGGCGAGGAACCGACCATGGAGTCATGAAACCGGACCTGGGTTGTCTCATGACCGCCTGACGATCACTTCATGAAAATCCAAAGTGTTTGGGAGATTTTTGGACCTAATACGAGCAATTGTGCAAATTAGGTCAAAACTTGTGAAAATTGATGGGACCGGCTTCCGTGAGCCAAAGAGCCAATCTTGGTCGGTCAAGATAGCGTGCTCGTGTCCCCAAGACGTCCGCGTCTCAGTCCTGAGAATTTTGATATTTTCTGGCGTGCAATTGAGCATCCATTCGAGAAAATATGTCAAAATTAGGGTTTCGACGAAACTGAGGAAAACACCATGAGATGATGAAAAATAATTACAAAATAAGGAATGAGGAGGCGTAGGACCGCCGTGGTCAAGGCATGGTCGGCCGGTCGTGACCACGGTCTCGTGGTGCCTTTTCCTTAATTTTATAATATTTTGATGATTTATGAAAAATTCATGAATTTTGAGAAATTTGATGAATTTAGGGAGTTTCCATGAATTGAAGAAGTTTTCATGAGTTCAAGGAAGCAAAAAATATTAAAATAATAAACACAAGGGCGTGTGGGACCGTGGAAGGCATGGCCAGCCGGCTAGGGCCCGGTCCCACGAGTTTCCCTAATTTTTTAATATTTTTAGGTATTTTGATGATTTGAGGGAATTTTTCCTAATTTGAGAGAAATACCATGAAATCAAGGAATTTGATGAATTCAAGGAAAACTAATAATAATAAAATAATAAAACAAAGGGGCGTGTGGGACCGGCTAGGGCATGGCCGGCCGGCCAAGGCCCGGTCCCACAAGTTTTCATAATTTATTTTATTTTATTATTATTTGATGATTTGTGCAAAAATACCATGAAATCAAGGAGTTTTTTCATGAAATTAGAGAAATAATAATAATAATAATAAAATAATAAGAAACCGTGGGTGTGGGGCCGGTTGGGACCAAGGCATGGCCGGTTGGCCAATGGTCACTCCCCACACTCCTTTCCTTAATTTTACATCATTTTTTATGGATTTATGGAAGTACCATGAAACCGAGGAGTTTCCTCGAGACGAAGGAAATTTGATAAAATGAGAGAATTTTCATCAAATCATGAAAAATAATAAAAATACATTAAAAATATAAAACTGGCGTGGGATTGACCACGACACGGTCGGTTGGTCGTGTGTCCGTGATCCCAGCACCCTGGTCAATATTTTTAATTATTTATTATTTTCTTCTCTATTTTTCATAGGTTCATCGTTTCGTTGTATTTTTGAAATACTCGTTCGTGCGGTGACGGTTAGTGTATCGTCGTTGGATACACCTTCACCATTTGGATCGGGGCTTACTTAGAGGTAGCTTAGACGCCCGGTTGTTGATTATTTATTACTAATTTTGGAATCCAGTGGAGAAGAATTCACAAAACTGAGTAATAAAATGTTTATTATTAATTCATAGGATCAGCTGAGGATTCGACTACGAATTCAGAATAATAAAGTGAGCATTACCATTCCATGGGATCGTAGATTCGACCATACAATCAGAGTAATTAAGATTTATCTATTACCATTTATGATACCAGTTGTGGATTCGATCATGAAATCGGAGTAATGAGATAATATAGTTATTGTTATTCTATGAGATCAAGTCGTGGATTCGATCATAGAATCAGAACAATTGTTATTGCCATTCCATAGGACCAGTCGTGGATTCGACTATGGAATAGGAGCAATTGTAATTAGGAATAATTAACTTTGTGGATCTATACTAGCAGCGCAAGCTATCTAGGAGCATTAATTATCCCGATACGAGCTTGTCGGCAGGTCATATCCTTTATATAGTCAGGGTAAACTTGTTGTTTGTTCCTGAAGACGTTATCGCTCTATACTAGCAGATCAAGATGTCTAGGAGCCGTCCATCACGTGATGCTATATAGAAATAATCACTAAAAGTATTCAGTATTCATGAGATATGCCGTTGTCCAGTCGTGAGACTACATATATACATGTACTCTGAGTGAAAGTACTCTCCGTTGAGAATTCGATGAGAGACCCGTGTCTCGATACTCACGTATGATTGCTGAATCAGAGCTTCGTATAATTATGGGTATACGAATTTAGCCTTTGTCGAAAATCCACCATCTACATTAAGTCCCCTGCTTACTGAGGAAAGCTGTGTTCCTCGGTCAGCATTAAATGGTGATTTTCCGGCCATAAATAATAATACCGGTAATTGAACTCAGTCGTAAGTTGAGACGTTACCGGATTTAGAGAGCACGAGCAAACCACGACTTGATGAAGGCTTCAATATCATGATTGGAGCGTCGTTCGATGAGCATAAATTGGCGTTGAACCGCTGGTTTAGACGACGAGTCCGTGGTCGGTTAGGATTCGCGGGTCGGGCCCAATAAGGAAATCCTTAGAAAATTAGGTTTTGGAAATAAAATTTATATAAAAGGGATTAATCCTTCTTTTTTTTTTATTTCACGCCCAGAGCTCCATCACGCCTTCATCTTCATCACGTCCGAGCATCAGGAGTTTTTGTCGTAGCTCCGATCGCCGCCGATCGTCGCCGCCGCCGTCCGTCCAGTTTCCGGCCGGCGCCGACCAGGTGATTTTTTTTTTTTGCTGTTGTTTACATGAATTTCATAAAGTGATCATGTTGAGATCATATACATGTGTATACAATTGGTGTGAGTTTTATGAAAAACCCTAGTTTTTGTAAACGTATGTTCGTTCGATCGTTAGTTTTGTAAACTAACTATAATCCCTGATTTAGGAGAGATTTTTTTTAGTATATGAACCTAGGTTCAGTGATAAAACTTAGTTTATGAGCTTTCATGTTTACCAAGGTTCTATCATAAAAGAAGTGAATTTTCATGAAATCAGAATAATCCTTCGTTTTAAAGACAAATAATAATGACACGAAGAAAAATATGTATGATGAACTTGTGTCCAGTGATAAAATTTTTCTTATGAGCTTTCATGTAAATACAAAACTTTATCATATGTATGATATGTGAGCTTTCACAATATTTTTTGAAATAAACCTTCGTTTTAAAGACAAATAACGACGATACGAAGGAAAATAATTTTTTTTTTATATATATGCATCCGTGACATATATTGTATAAAATATGATGGTATATTTTAATTGCTGCTTTTTTCGAAAAATCAAAGCGTGGGTTTTGAGGAACCTTCGAAGATAGACAATATATTTATGATGAAATATTTTATTGTTGTAAACTTCATAGGTCAGCTGTGTGAATGTTCACATTATGAAAATTGTGTTCGTGATTTCATGAAAAATCAGTTTCGAAAATTAAATAAAGTTTCGTTCGTTTTTTGCAGTTTTCGAAGAGACGAAAGATTTTGAGGTGTTAACTCTAGGGTTACTATCACTACTGTTAGTGGAAGTATAAAATGTAAGAGTTAAGAGTTACCATTTTTGCTTGTATTTCCTTTATTTATATCTGGACGACATATTGAAGTAGAATGTAGTGTGAACCTTTTCAACTACTTAGCAAAGATGTCCAGTTCCCAAGCTGACGACGCCTCGAGAGAAGAGATGTGCGTTGATGATGATATCTCCAGAGATGAGACATGCATGGATGAAACTTCCGTTGGGGGAGCCGAAGACGAAATCACTGGGATTAAGAATGTCCCGAACATAGATGATGCATTCTTTGAAAAAGATATTCCAGGAGCTGAGCAACATTTGAAATCCCCAGTGTATCGTATTTTGATAAATTCCAGAACTGTTACTCAGAAGAAATTGGTGACTCCTAAGACAGTGATTCGATTTTGTCTTGAACGAGGAGTCTTCGCCTCATCAATCATAGAGTTTAAGCTTTCTCGACGACCTTTGGAGAAATTTTCCGGCTGAGCGAGGCACATTTTGGGTTTTCCTCATGTGAGGACTATGCTCGACCAGGCGCAGGTTACGAGAGCTATTCAAGCTTCTGGAGAGTTGTTCATTTATCATGATGCAAGTGGTATTGTGGCTCTGTTTGCTCGCTGGTGCATTCCCACTGACACTTTCATATGTAGATGGGGAGAGTTTACCATTACCTTGGAAGACGTGGCGGCTCTGATGCATCTCCCGATCACGGGCAATCTTCCTGGGGATCTTTCAGATGAGGAGACCGCCGTTTCTCATGTCTTGACAGCTGCAATGGAGAAAGCGAATAAGGCTGGTAGTAAAGGATGCTATGCTTCCTGGTTGACACACTGGTGGCCAAAAAGACGAGGTTTCTGATAAACCCATCGACGGTATGTTACCCATTGTTGCTTTCTTATGTTTATGGTTGTCCAGAGACGTTTTTGAAGAAAGTGGAAACTTGTTGAAGCCTTTTGTGATTCCCTTTGATATTAATATGGATCAAGGTGAGAAACTTCCTATAGGTAGTTTATTCTTAGGATCCTTGTATTACAACCTGGACTCCTTGATTATAGACTCCAGTGTGTCGAACGGCTCTATGAAGATTGAGTGTTATGCCAACACGATGTTTCTTCAAGCTTTGATGTGGGAGCACTTTAAGAATTATGCACCTACTCCACGTAATGTTTTGCAAGGACCGAATACTGATGCGCGCCATACTTTCCCCGAGAAAGATAATGCTAGGATCATACGTTGGTCCACCAAGCAGCCTCGTTCTAAAATACGTTTTATTGATGTATTAGATGAAGAATATGAGTTCAATTTTCCCCCGTGGGTGTCAGTCCCTGATTATGTTTCTCAGCCGATGACTTTCAATACTGGAGAAGGCACGAGTTTGACGTCTGGTGCGCATCTGAGTGATGGCGAAAGATCTTTCATGTTGAGTTGCACTCCTGGTCATTTGATATCAGTCACGTTTGGAGAGCTTTAAGTGGAGGAGTATAATATTGATAGAGCATCTCGACAAATGGGTATGGATCAGTGTGTTCCAACCATATGGAGAGGGAAGCCATCAGTTGAGAAACTCAGGACTCATTTGGATCATACTCACGTGGAAGGGAGTAGCTACTGGCTTCCTGTTTCCGATAGATTCGCCTATGTAACCCCAGGTTATGTAGAATTCTGGGATCAGCAACTTGGGCGTTTGCGTGGCTTTGTAAGATTTCCCAGATCTCCATTCAAGGATCTTCCTTCGGCTGAGATGATTTCCAGTCGACCAAGATTGAAGTATCTTTCTGGTGATAAACGAAAGTCGTCTCCAGGATGCTCTCAGGTATGTTTCTTCATATAATCTTCACGAAATTATAAGAACTGTATTCTGATTATATTACTGGATTTCAACACAGGACGGTCGTAATATACGACCTCGAATCGGTGTGGATTTCTCAGAGACTGAGGCGGTTATTCATGGCAGAGAAGGCAGGCATAAAGGTTATAAGCTATTACCTAATACCGTAAAGTCCCCAGTTGGTGCTTTGGTAAGTTCCCAATATTTCTCACTGTGACTTTCATTGCTATTAGCATTAGAATCATGAAGTCAACGTTATTAATTTTGTTGCAGAATTTTACTCCATCAAGTCTTGAAGGTCTTCAATTTTCTGCTACTGAACAAGCAATCGCTGATTTGAGTGACGAAGAAACTGTAAGTATTTTTTCACATGTTCAAATGGGGTGATTCATAGATGAAAATATTGAGTGTAAAGGACGTATACAGGAGGATGTCATCATGGAGATGGAGAATTCTGGAACTCAATCATCCTCTGGGAATAGGAATTGAGGTAATTCCCAAGATTCGGAGCCAGATGGAAGTGATGTTCCTCTTGTCGTTGATGTGGACAATTCCAACCCCTTGGACACTTTGGAGACTCCTCAAGTAAGTATATTTCCTGTACATTCTTTATAGAAGTATAAAAGTGCTGACTTGTAAATGAATGAATGAGAACCCATGTGAATATGTGAAAACTTAGTCGAATTTTGTCGTCAGAAAATTCAGAACCCAGCTTTTAGTAGAAACGCTGTAGAATATTCGTCCGGAGTCGGATTTTGATGATCTGCATCTGCAAATTCAAGCCCGTAAAATTTCCAAGCTTTTGTTCAGAAGCTTTTTAAGTTTTGAGCACGTTCAGAGCCTGAAAAAGTCGAAATAGTAAACTTCCAGGAGACTTTTAGAACTTTTTCAGATTGCGCGTCACTTGATTTTTTGGCCACATATACTCTCTCGTTCATCGGATTGTCATGAAATTTTGACATGTCGTAGAGGACATCCATACGAAGAGAATGGCATATGATCCATCCTCAGATGCCTTGTAAATTTCTCCCAGTTCGTATCTTAGTACAGGGCAGAGTTCAGTTTCTTCAGACGGACTCATCGTGAAATGTGTTTTCATGACTTTCATGTTATTTGCTCGTGCCTTGAATGTAGTATGATGAACTTTGATGATATTGCCTTGCTGGTATACTATGTTTCATAATCTCCTTTGGCTTCGTGACTCTAACCTCATGTAATCTTCGTACTAGGTGCTAAATACCGAAGTTGAGGATACTGGAGCCAATGATGACAACTCTAACCCTTCCGAAGTTATTGATGAAGAGACAGTCATACCTGCACTTCGAGGCCATGAGAAGGTATCTTCTGATGTTATGGAAGACCAGATGGTTGTTGCCTCAGTGAGAGAAGAAACCGAGATAGCAGCGGAGAATACCGAAGGAACTGTTGCTTTGGTCGTGGAAGCCGCTCCAGTGACTGAGAACCGTGTAATAGTGTATGAATATCCAACTGCAGGGGTTGCTTTCGATCCTCCCTTTAACATTTCACTCCTGTATCATGAACTGATCGGTGGATTCAGCGTTTCCATTGGATATGCACGCTTGTACGATACGATATGGAAGAAGTTTGGCCACATGATCGTTGACAGGAACCCTGGGCGTGCTTATGATTTAACCATGCAAGTAGGCGTTATCTTGCGTGTCGTGAGTGATATGCATACGATACCCAGGAATACTGTGACTCCAGATATACTCTTTGATTGGGAGTTTAACTTGGAGAATTCAGAAAGACTTGGCCTCAACGTGAAATGGCTTCGTAAGCAAATAAACGTTATCAAGGATTCATGTGAGAAGAACATACCCTTTCCAAATGATGCTGTGAAGGAGAAGGAGGACAATATTGCCAAGCTGACCGAGGAGTTGAACAAGGAGAGGGCGTCTTTGCAAATCTTGAAGGATGCTGATGAGCGAAAGCCTTTTCTTGCTGATCTTGAACTTCTGAACTTCTGAGAAATGTGAGATTTATACTTGGGTTTTGATATTTAGATGGTTTTGGATTGACTGATGGTTAAGGATTTTCTTGTAGATTTGATAGAGATTTTTTTTTACGAAATATGAACTGAATTTTGATAAATTGCTGAATTCAAATACTGATTGCAAGTATTGCAAATGATTTGGAGGAATTGAAATACAAATGAAAGAAAATCCTAAATTTTAAATCCCAACGCTATGAGTGCTTCAAACGCCCAACACCTTAAATGTCCAATAATTTCAGATAAATGCCTTGAGCCAATTTTCGTGAATTACTGGTAGGGTTCTGCCATCTGTGTTGGTCAATTTGTAGTATCCTCCGGCCACGGAATCAGCGACCATGAATGGTCCTTCCCAATTGGAGTTCCTTGTAGAATGAAGACCGCGCTGAACTGCTTTGAGAACCAGGTCCCCTTCATGAAACTTGTTGGGCTTGGTCGATCGTGCTTTGAATATCTTCCGCTGATTCGGAATTCCCTGTTTGATGGAATTCCACGATTGTGTCCCATATGGATACTCGCGCGGAAGAGAGTATCCAGCATAGTGTTGATCATGCTTAACCAAGTATTCATCAATAAACCTCTCGATGGAGTGATCGATTTGAAGGAGTTATGAACCCAACCATTGAGTGTAATATTGCTGAGGTGAAGTTACCCACTCGTAGATTTTGATGACTGCTAAATTATTCATGGGGAGAAGTCCTTGGACCATAGTAGCGTATTTGAACATTGGTAATATTGGAGCAAGATGAGGAATAAGACTTGCCTGAGCTCGAAACCTTCTGACAAAGGTGTGCGGATTATCTCCAAGTTCCTGTGTAAGTCCCATCAGAGTTTTTACTTCTTCCAGATGCTCAAACGGTGGTGCGTCCTCTACTTCGTCTTTCGACTCCGAATCCTTGTCGATGACAGTATGTGTTGAAGGCATCATTGTCCTTTCAGCATGAATCCAAGTTCACCCAAGGACCATGTCGTATCCAGGGTCTTCCCGGATTATGAAAAACTTGGCCTCAGCGCAGATCGATCTTTCGGTAACTTTGAGAGTGATGAAGTCGTATGCGTTTCTGGAGATTCCTTCGTGGTCCCTGATTGCTATGGGAGCGTGGGTGGCTTCCCGTCGAGTAATACCAGCAGCTCTGAGAGTTTTCAAAGGGATGATGTTGACGGCGGTACCAACATCGATGAACGCCCTCTTGAACTCATTTCCTTTAATGTGCACTGTGGTGAGCAGTCCCCACTCATACATTTCTATGTCAGTGGCTGAAGGTCCGGTGATAGTCTCTTGGATCAGCGGACGTCTTCCGGACACGATGTGGTTCAGTGCAACAAACATGTCTTTCCTTTGAGCTTTCGAAAGATACAACAGCTCGCAGACATGTTCGATCAGAGATTGGACCGTTTCCTTGACTGGAGGTTCGGAGATGGTAAAAGTTCTGTCTGGGAGGGTTTTTTTGTGCACCCCCTCAGTCCCCAGGTTGAGCTCTCCTGATTCGACCTTTTCTTTGAATATGCGCTTCAAAATTTTGCAATCACTCGTGGGATGGATGACGTATCTATGGAAGCGACAATACCGAGGATTTTCCATGGCCTCTTCAGTTGGTTCCTTCTTGACATAAGGCAATTTGATTGCGCCTTCTTGAATCCAGGCATCGAGTAGTTCATTAACTTCTTCCATTAAACATGGAAAATCCGGTGCTTCTGGATCTTCTGTATGCTGAGGAGGGATTTTCGAATTCTCCTTCTTGTGTGTCTTTGAAGGGGTGGAGGAAGTCTGCTTGTGTTGTGGTTCTGCTTTTCGCTTACTCCCTTCCGCGATAGCATTTGTTGAAGGTTGCAGGTTATACTGCTTGTTGATCAAACGCCTGCTTCCTCGAGTGTCTTTTGAATCTTCAGTCTTTGTAGACTTTGATCTTTCCAAAAGAGCGGGTGCAGTGGTTGCCGACCTCTTCGCAGCTTGGTGAAGCTCTGATAAAGTCTGGAATCGAAGGTTTTCTAGCAAGACCCTGTAGACCAGGAGCATGCCATTGATGCACAAGTCCACCAGTTGTTGCTCCGCGATGTTTAGGTCATGACAATCCAGGGCTTGGACTCTGAACCTTTTCACATAATCATTGGGATATTCACTGACCCTCTGAAACATTCTTCCAAGGTCGGAGAGGGTGACTTGTTCTGACACGAAGAAGTATTTCCTATAAAATGCGTTAACCATTTCTCCCCAATTGTTGATGGTCCCTGGTGTGATGCTGTTATACCAGGTGTATGCTCTGCCTTTCAGATATTTTGAGAATTCTTTGAGACGGATGACATGATTATGTTCATGTTATCCCAAGGCTTCGAGAAAACGAGAGACATGTTCCCGAGCATTTCCAGTTCCATCATACAAGGTGAAAGTTGGAGAAATGTAACCTTTGGGGAGTGGAATCCTCTGCGTAGCGGCAGGATAAGGAGGTTGATGACGATGGTCATTCGATGTCTTTCCTTTTCCATGGTTCTCCAAAAGGTGCTCCAGATCCTCGCGATTGATGAAATTCGATGATCCCTTCGCTGATGAGTTGTCTACAGCAGTTTTGTGGACTTCGTCGTCTTCTACTGTATGGATTGGAATTACTTCAGGACCGTCGTCTGAGTATTTCTCCTTCTCCTTTCCCTTCTCTTGAGTCTTCTCTGACATCTTGTCAGTAAGAGTTTTGAGATAATTATATTGATCCTTATGTGTAGCAGCCATGTCAGTCTGGTTCTTTGAAAGAGTCTCATGCGCTTTGATAAGATCAGCAATAGTAGGCGGTGGATCTCCTCTGACTTCTTCAGGGTGTCGTCCGGACAGTGGATGACCTTCGGCGTGAGGAGGAGTAGTGTTACCACCATCATTGTTGGAGGTCGGAATTGTCTCCGGGATTTTCCGATTGTTGTTGTTGCTACTTCTAGCACGTTTTGTGTTAGGATTCGTAAATGAACCTGACCTGAGATCAACCATCTTGTGAAATTGTGAGATTTCAACCGAGAGAACGATCTCCCATTGTGGTCGCCAATCTTTAGATGGAGAAAAACAATTTGCTGGTTTTTAAGGAATTGAGGAGACGACCGTACGGAGGAGACTCCTCGAACCGAGCGAAATGTTAAACCTCACACAGATGCACCAGTGCAAAGGGGGTGCTTTAGATTCGAGAGATCAATCTGTAGTACTCCGGCCTAAATCAAGACAATGACCGTTCCAGAGTAAATTCGGTCACAAGAGAGGATGGGTTGATTTGTAGGAGGGAAGCTGAGAAATGTATGGAATTAACGGTAATCAAAGATTGTGGGTGTGTGAATTCTGAATACGATAAGCTATGAGTGATTGAAATTGCTCAATTGAGAGTATTTGCTCAATTGATGAGTTGATGATCTCGTGTTGTCAGTTTGACGTGAGATTGATGATACTGATGATGATGATTCAATCATGATTTAGAGACTTATTTATATTGCTGGAATTGTAGACACCATGATTCCATGAAGTGTGACAGTTGATGGAATCAAGGAGTGGGGAAGTGGAGATCGTGTTTGAAACCAGTTGCTCAACGTGTGGAGACTTGGTCGATTTTCCACCCACTACCTCGTGAATTCCTTCAACTGATTGCACGACTTGCTCACATTCCATCGTGTGTTTGAACACACATGCCGTAGACCGCCAGACTAAAACCCTAAGTGATATCCCCCCAAGTGACACGATTGACGTCTCGTGGTTTGTTAGTCAATTGATGACTTCGTGGTTTCATGGGACGATGAGTCCATGTAGTCGTTGAGTTGAACATGATGTTCTGAAACTCATGAATTGAACATGTCATGAGACAGAGGTATAGTTCTTACGATGAAGTGAACAAGTATCGCTCATTCGATTGATCGTTGAATATCGATTGTTGAACCAATATTCCTTGGTTGGAGTAAATATTCCTCATCTGAGCAAATGCTGCAAATGTGATGAATTGTTGAATCTTTGATCGTCTGAGCATGTGTTGCTCATCTGATGGATTATTGGCAGCGTGCCAAAAATATTAATTAAAGTACTGGTTATTGAACCGAGCATAATTAATAAGATTAATGACCATGAGGTCGTCGTAAAATTATTAAGGTTGGAATCTGGAATGATGATCCTTGGATTCAGAAACCCTAATTTGATCCATTGATGAACAATTCACGGTTCGTCAGAATTTTAACCATGGGACGAAGGAGGGAGCGACTACGTGGGACCATGGATCAACCATGTAGTGTCCATATGCTCACGTGAGCAAATACGAAGAACTCCTGAAGAGTTGACGATTTGTTGGTGGAAGAATGATTAAATGCTGGTTTAATCATTTATTCAAAAATGCTCGTCTGAGCCTTAGGTGAGAAAACCTAATTAATTATGACGAGGCGAGGAACCGACCATGGAGTCATGAAACCGGCCCTGGGTTGTCCCGTGACCGCCTGACGATCACTTCATGAAAATCCAAAGTGTTTGGGAGAGTTCTAGACCTAATACGAGCAATTGTGCAAATTAGGTCAAAACTTGTGAAAATTGATGGGACCGGATTCCGTGAGCCAAAGAGCCAATCTTGGTCGGTCAAGATAGCATGCTCCTGTCCCCAAGGCGTCCGCATCTCAGTCCTGATAATTTTGATATTTTCTAGCGTGCAATTGAGCATCCATTCGAGAAAATATGTCAAAATTAGGGTTTCGACGAAACTGAGGAAAACACCATGAGATGATGAAAAATAATTATAAAATAAGGAATGATGAGGCGTGGGACCGTTGTGGTCAAGGCATGGTCGGCCGGTCGTGACCACGGTCCCTTGGTGCCTTTTCCTTAATTTTATAATATTTTGATGATTTTATGAAAAATTCATGAATTTTGAGAAATTTGATGAATTTAGGGAGTTTCCATGAATTGAAGAAGTTTTCATGAGTTCAAGGAAGAAAAAAATATTAAAATAATAAAAACAAGGGCGTGTGGGACCGTGGAAGGCATGGCCAGCCGGCTAGGACCCGGTCCCACGAGTTTCCCTATTTTTTAATATTTTTAAGTATTTTGATGATTTGAGGGAATTTTTCCTAATTTGAGAGAAATACCATGAAATCAAGGAATTTGATGAATTCAAGGAAAACTAATAATAAAAAAATAATAAAACAAAGGGGCGTGTGGGACCGGGTAGGGCATGGCCGTCCGGCCAAGGCCCGGTCCCACAAGTTTTCATAATTTATTTTATTTTATTATTATTTGAGATTTGTGCAAAAATACCATGAAATCATGGAGTTTTTTCATGAAATTAGAGAAATAATAATAATAATAAAATAATAAGGAACCGTGTGTGTGAGGTCGGTTGGGACCAAGGCATGGCCGGTTGGCCAATGATCACGCCTCACACTCATTTCCTTAATTTTATATTATTTTTTTTGAATTTATGGAAGTACCATGAAACCGAGGAGTTTCCTCGAGACGAAGGAAATTTGATAAAATGAGAGAACTTTCATCAAATCATGAAAAATAATAAAGATACATTAAAAATATAAAACTGGCGTGGGATTGACCACGACACGGTCGGTTGGTCGTGTGTCCGTGCTCCCAACACCCTGGTCAATATCTTTAATTATTTATTATTTTTTTCTCTATTTTGCATAGGTTCATCGTTTCGTTGTATTTTTGAAATACTCGTTCATGCGGTGATGGTTAGTGTATCGTCGTTGGATACACCTTCACCATTTGAATCGGGGCTTACTTAGAGGTAGCTCGGACGCCCGGTTGTTGATTATTTATTACTAATTGTGGAATCCAGTGGAGAATAATTCACAAAACTGAGTAATAAAATGTTTATTATTAATTCATAGGATCAGCTGAGGATTCGACTACGAATTCAGAATAATAAAGTGAGCATTACCATTTTATGGGATCGTAGATTCGACCATACAATCGGAGTAATTAAGATTTATCTATTACCATTTATGAGACCAGTTGTGGATTCGATCATGAAATCGGAGTAATGAGATAATATAGTTATTTCTATTCTATGAGATCAAGTCGTGGATTCGATCATAGAATCAGAACAATTGTTATTGCCATTCCATGGGACCAGTCGTGGATTCGACCATGGAATAGGAGCAATTGTAATTAGGAATAATTAACTTTGTGGCTCTATACTAGCAGCGCAAGCTGTCTAGGATCATTAATTATCCCGATACGAGCTTGTCGGCAGGTCATATCCTTTATATAGTCAGGGTAAACTTGTTGTTTGTTTCTGAAGACGTTATCGCTCTATACTAGCAGAGCAAGCTGTCTAGGATCCGTCCATCACGTGATGCTATATAGAAATAATCACTGAAAGTATTCAGTATTCATGAGATATGCCATTGTCCAGTCGTGAGACTACATATCTACATGTACTCTGAGAGAAAGTACTCTCCGTTGAGAATTCGATGAGAGACCCGTGTCTCGATACTCACGTCTGATTGCTGAATCAGAGCTTCGTATAATTATGGATTTACGGATTTAGCCTTTGTCGAAATGCACCATCTACACCTACGAGATCAGAGTTTTGCGCTCAATGACTTGTATAAATAGGCTTTCAGCCTATTTCAACAACAACACGGAGAACACAAGTGTTATCCACACAAGTAGCCAGAAACCATTTTTTGATACACAAGTCATAAACATCCACACCTTCACAATTCAATACTCTGATCTCAAACACCTTCTCCGCTTCCCTCCCTAAGATCAACCCTTCTCCTCCACCTTGTGACCGAATTGAATCTGGAACAACCATTTCTTGGTTTAGGCCAGAGTCTTACAAATTGATTTCTCGAACCTAAAAGCATTCCTGTGTAGTGCATTTGTTTAGGGTTTGAACTCGTTTCTCATCAACACACCCCAAATTACCAAAAACAGCAGAATCAGTTTTTACCCCAAAACAGTATGACTTTTATTAGTGAAACCAATCTCAAGTAATCACCTGAGATGGTATGATCGATTTAGTGTTATTGGTATGACCAATTCTATACAAAGGGGCACTGATCCTATGAAGAGGTGCAACCGATCACAACAGGGGAATCGATCCTTGTAATAGGTGCAACACGTTTTTAGTAGATGAGGGAACCGATCCTATGAACATGTGCAACAAGTTTTTAGTGAAAGGGGAACCGATCCTATGGACATGTGCAGCAAATACAAGTAGTTACCATAAGTATGTGGGGAACCGATCCTAGTACCTAGTCAACCAAATTTTTGGAAAGTTAATGTGACTATGCACAATACTCACATGGAGGTAGAACCGAAACTTGTTTTGGTAGAACCGTGAAACCCATGATTTGTGATTGAGTGTTCTTAATCAATCACATAGTTCTTGAAAGTCAGATGAACCAATTCTAAACTCGTTTGGAAGTGTGGCAAATCGGTTTCAAGATTGTAAGTATGAAAGAGGACTTACAAAGTAAAGATTTCGACATACTTTGAACATGTGCAATAACGCTTATCTTTTATTGTTCAAAGATATTCCTTAATAACTAAAGGAAAAATCCCGGATCGAAAAATAAGTTGAGAATCTTTTAATTAAGGTTTTTAATTTTATTTTTGGAAAATGAAAATTGGTAATGTGCATCTACTAATTGGAGATTTCTAAGAGATTTTCGGTCAATGTTTGGACAAAGCATTTCCAGGAATTATGGAAACCGAATCTGGAATATATTGCATATCTTGAGAATATTTTCGGTTTTGGAAATTCCTTGGTGTCCAAACTTCCTTGGTCTATAAATACCAAAGTTTGCATTTCTAGCAAACTAATCCTCAGAGCCAGCAAAACTACCTAGTTGTGTTGTTACTGGTGGAGCCGCCTGTTCGAAGAGGAAAGTAACCTAATTAGGCGAAATCTCTTACGACCGCTCAGTTTAAAGACTTCTTTGGGATTGAGAAGCTCTATTAGTACCGTTGGTGCGAAACTAGATAATTGCGGTTTATTATTAATTTTCGATTGATTTGATTGACTAACGGTTGTTGAACTTTGATTGCACCTAGTTTCTTTTTTACTTGAGAATCTTCTCTTCTGATATAAGATTTACTCAAACTAGATCGAAGTTTCGACGGGGATCTTTAGATTGTTTGTAGATATAAAGACGTCGTGTGATAATCCATTGTTAACATACTCCTTTCTATGCGTGATTGATCACAAGAGATTCAAGTTGATTGTGTACAGCTGTTTATTGAAGATCTAAGAAGATTTGAACAAAAAGAAGACTTTGAAGATTTCTGATTTGGGTTCATAATCTTTGGTGTGCACAATACTTGTTTCGGTAAAAGAGGATCCAGCTATAATCGGTTTATCCTTGTGGTTCAAGGTATTGATTGCAAAATCTAGAAGACTACTTCGGTAATTGTTAGTAGATAGATCTAAGGACCTGACAAAGGAGTTTATTGAGATAAACGGAAGAGCCTTTTACCGAACTCACATCATTTAGTTGGAAAGCGTTGATACCAAACAAATTTGTTGTTCCTTTACTGTTTGGAATACGAACCAAAAGAATTGTTCCAAGTACGTGACTTATTACAAGTTGGAGGCGTAGGAATATAGACAGAACTAGGTGAACTATAGGTTTAGTTTCTTGGTCTCAACAATACGAAGTTGGTTTGATTTTGTATAGCGGCTTAATCCTGAGAGTATTCAATTCTGGACAAGGTCCCGGGGTTTTTCTGCATTTGCGGTTTCCTCGTTAACAAAATATTGCTGTGTCTTTTACTTTTCTATTTCCGCAATTATAATTGTTTTTATTATAATTAGAAGTAAAATACACAAACGTTAATTCCTATTTACTTGATATTAATCCTATTGTGTTTGGTTAAGTCCGAACCTCTTATCAAGTAAACATACTTTGTTGTTGTATTGTCTCGATCTCGTATCCACAGACGATCACATGAAGTGTGAACCGATTAGTTGTATTGTCTCGGCTCAGTCCATAGAAAATCACTTTTGGAGAAAGGACTTATAGGTGGAAAAGTTTTAGATTGAGGTATATTTGGGTACCCTCGTCTTTTCAAATTGCTTTGATGCTAATAGTGTGTGAAAATGAATATTGTCATTATAAAAGAATGTTTCAATGATCGAAATAAAGAGTTTAGAATCCTATAACCATTTTTGGATATAAGCATAGTGTGTTTGCACATTAGTGTAAAAGTTTTAGATTGAGGTATATTTGGGTACCCTCGTCTTTTCATCTTCCTACTGTTAGTACACGTCGTATTGATTTTCCGTAAATTAACATATTTAGTATGATTAATCTGATTGATTTTGAAGTAATCTTGGATGCTTTTAGTTTTGTTATAAATTTGGTGAATGACTTTGGATGATTTTTATTTTATTTTATTTTGAAATTAGGGATACTGCTTAGTTTTTTGAAGTTGTGTTCTGCCATAGATTCTCTCTAAATTTGTATCCATTTTTATGCTATGTACATCTTCAATTGGTTGTCAAAACATTGTAGAAACATTCTTTTTCTTTTGAGTTCAAAGAAATGGATTCAATTTGGTTGATGATAGTTATATTAGATGGGTATATGATGGTAGTGACGTTGCAATTTTGATGGGGTTGCAGTTAATTAATCAGTTGTGGTGGTCATGGCGGCGGCAAAATTGTGGGCAATGTTCTAAAAACTTGGTCGATCTAGGTTTTTGTTGAAATTAGGGTTTGGGTTGACATGAGCTTATTCTATGGGGTTTGGAGTGTTATTCGGATACGAGTATGGTTGAGATCTCTTCCATCTTGGGCTCCCGATGCAGGGTTTTCCAATTTAAATTTTATGTTGGGTTTAGGTTATCAAACAGTTGTGGGTGTTCTTTAATGGACTTATCTTGTGTAAGGGTTGCATACAACAAATATTGTGTGTAAGCTCCATTATTTCCATATCGCTGAATGGCATTTGCTTCTAGAAGCATGTGGGTTTCCTAACTTTTCGCAGATATTATAGATGATGCATTTACTCACAGAACTTGCCTACTCAATGACGACATCATGTTGGGATTAACTTTTTATTTTTCAAGCAAAGAGTAGAAAACCTTTCAAGGTAAAGCTGAGTTTTTAATCTAGGTTTAAACCTATTATGCCACTTGCAGTTTTTAGGACTTGCAGATTAGGAATTCATCAATGAAATCTGCCTTTTGTCTTCAATTGTCGAATTGTAAAATGGGTTGTGGAAAATTACTTTCTGCCATGTTGGCATGTTGTGATCTTGCTAAAATGTGAGATTGGGACATAATAGATGATTAATTTTATAGGTTATGTGTATTCAATATCTATGTAATTATTTTCAGTTTGATTTGACATTTTTATTTTTTTGCAGGTAATATTGGTTTCTATGGTAGCATTGGACGACCCCAATGAAGACCTTTATATATCAAGAAGTTTTAAGAAGAAAAAGGAAATTTGTTAGCTTGTTGTATATCAAGGTAGTATAAATAGTTTTTGTTCCACTTGATATACCGATTATTGCTACCATGACATGGAACCATTGATAAATAAGTTTAAATAGTTTCATATGTAGCTATTTGACAACTTTATTCCATCTTGCTTTTCTTTTTGCTGCGATAATAGATTATTGCCCATTATGGCCGAGAAACAAATTGGTATAAGGTGATCTTTTTTAGTTTTTTTTTATGTTTATATGGTTTCTTTGTAGATTTTGTTATTCTATTGGAGGCAGATTACAAATGAAGGAAAGAATCATGGACATAATCGCATGAATGAAATACAACAATACAACTGCTACTGCACAAAGTATGGTTTCCCAATCTTGCCGCCGTCGTTGTTTCTATTGAAAAGACAAGCACCAAAGATGGATGCTACTTTTGTCCTATACTAAAACAAGTATTTTAATCCACGGATCTATGGCGCAATAGTAGCGCATCTGACTTCACGTCAGAAGGTTACGTATTCAAATCACGTCAGGTCCAATCATCACTGGTCCATATAATTGAAGTGTTATTTTTGGTTTTGATTGAGATGCACACTGTTTTGTATATTATCTGGGTGTTCTGTATATACGTAGTTGTAGATCCTAACAACATTGAGATTGGCTACAGAGAAGTTACCTGCTTCTTTGGTTGCAGGAACGGAGAAAGTTCATAGAGACCTAAGCAATGCAAACCATTATATTGGCTTAAGTTTCATGGTAGAGCAAGGACGCAGAAGTGACATATAATCTTGGCAGCTAGGGCTGTCAATGGAAGAATATCCGTCGGATATCTGGATATCCGATATCCGACAGGTTAAGAACTATCGGATATTCGATATCCGAGAATATCCTATAGGATATCAAAATCAGATATCGATATCCGATAGGTTAAGCTATCGGATAACGGATATTTATCCGATAATATCCGTTAGTAACAAAAAAATCTGTAAAGGTGAAATTATTCTCATACTGTCATACATAAAACTTGGAAACAGTACTCATAAGATGGCATCTGAATTGTCTTCATCTGAATGTAAGTCTCTTACTCACACACATACATGAAAAGAAGCACAAGCAAATGCTAAAGAAAGTAAAAACTTAACAGATATTCAAACAGGGTCTCTCTTGTCTTCATTCGTCTTCGGTTTCCAAAATTTCCATATCTGCATTATAACAATTAACAAGTCAACATTCAGATAGAATAAGATACACAACAATTGTCTAAGTAGTAATAATAGGAACTATGCACTGAGTTTAAGAAGAAAAAAATGTTTACCTTCATCACAAATGAAATCTGGCAACCAATCGCTTAAGTAGAAGTAAAAGCTACTAAGCTAGATTTCTGTATCCAGTTTCACTAATTTAATTTGAGCAGGAATCATACAAAGAGGGAAACTAAGACACATGAAACTCTCAAGCATCAATGCTACAGAGCACTAATAATACCAGCTTAAAGAAAAGACACTGAAAGCTTAGTCTTTGACTCTTTGTTCCCCAGTCCCTAGTTCATCCAATACTATCATGTGTATGATACAACATTACCAAATCATTTTCAAGAACAGTGGTCACATAATCACATTCCCCTAATTATTCTAAAAACCTCTATGATGCATTTGCTGAACCCCTAATTCACTTTTCTCAAATCAAAAAAAAAAGGGAAAATCATACAATAATCGATCTAAACTACTAAAAACCCTATATCCATCCAACATCTAAAATTCAAAAACCAAAAATTAGAAGAAAACTCACATCAAAAGATATTCATCAGTTTCCCTATTTCCATAAAACTTTCATAAACTTTCATAATCTCAGATTGTGAGGCCTCATATTCTTATTTAAGAATAAACCCATCTCAAATCTTTCTCTAATTTCATCATACCCTAAATTTTTTTGCAAGACAGAAACCACAAATCCCTAATTTCATGAAAATCGAACACAAAAATCGAATATGGAAATAGAAGTACCTGATTGAGCGGGTGAGTGATTGTCTGATTGATAAGCAAAGCAACTGAGTGAGTGATTGATCGGGAGAGACAGAGAGTGATCGATTGAGAACTGAGAAGAGAAGAGAAGGAAAAAAAGAAAACGAAAAAAATGACTCGGTTCTCGACTGAATCCACTCAATCCAGGCAGTGATAATCGATTAATAGATGAAATTACAATTATACCCCTAATTCTATCGGATATCGGATGTTAACCAAACGGATATAGCCTAATACGATATAGATAGGTTAAGGAAGAAATATCCGATAATTTTTTTTATCCGATATCCGATAAAACAGATAAAATCCTATAGGATCTCGAATAATCGGAAACGGATTCCGGATATCGGACATATATTGACAGGCCTATTGGCAGCATGCCAAACAAGCGTGAGTGGTATTCAATGAGACATATGCAATAAGGAAAAGGTTTCCCGCTTAACAGTTGTATAGCTTTTTTGAGCAGGCAGTTTTTTTTTTAACTTCGATGAATTTTCATCCGTTGTTGAGAGTATTATTTATAGTGGAAATTTCTGAGAAACCCAAGTCCGATTCCTCTCTTTTTCGTAAATCCGTCATTAAAACAATACATATGTGTAGCCCAAATCGTAAGATCTACGGCTAAAAATAATGATTACAGATTAGATTCATATTTTCACATTTTTTGATAGACTAAATTAACCTTTGTTAGTACGTATTGTTAACAAAATTATTTTTAAAAGCATTACTTTAATTTGGATTGTAGTCGATTAATAGGCGTTTTTGATGGCGTCAATTGTGGGAAGTTACTTTAGTCTCGGCGTTCCATTTATCTTGCATATCAAAACTAGATTAGGCAGATAAGCTATTGTTCTCTTTTTTAGAAGATTTTGAAGACTTCTTTTTGCCAGCAAAAGCAACTACAAGAGGTTCCCGTCAACATCCTTTTTCACGGTACCTTTTTCATTGTTATCATGTCTCTACTCCTTCTCTTCTCTCATCTTAAAACAGGGAGGCCCGCCATTGTTACTATGGGTTCTAATATTAGTCATACTGTCATAATATTTGCTGCGTTTTCCAATGGGGTTAACTATAGAATACGTTTTTTCATATTTACGCACTGAGCTAAGTTTTTGCTTCTTTTATGGTTTCCTAATTCAACAATGGCCTTGTTAGAAAATCTCTTTTGTTATAGCGAACTTGCCGGTGATTATTTCTCAATCTTAGGCTGAGTTTGGTAATGTTTTTATTTTCCAAAAGCACTTTCAAAACCTATATATGTTAATATTTTTTTTTTTTAAGGAAAAAGATTGAATATATTAGAAAAAAAATGTAACAAGGCAAAATGCCCCCATTTTGAGACATTTTAAACAATTACATTTTATCAAGCATAACCTTCTAGTGTGTAACCAAGTCTCTAAAGTTGTAATGCCCAAACCAATTTTAGTTTGAACCCCAGATGAAGATTAGAAGCTTTACTTCATTGATGACTTCTGCTGATGTCTTTGGTCTTTTATGAGCCATGACCCTCCTGTTCCTCTCATTCCAAATTGCCCAGACAATAGCAAAAGGAATAAGAGGCCAAATTTTCCTGCCTCTTTGTATGCCCCTTCTGAATTTCCATGCTTCTAGTAGACCAATAATGCTACTTTCCTAAGCCCATCTGACATTGTAACCCCAAATGAAATAATTCCATATTGTATGAGTAAACTTACTATGCAACAAAAGGTGGTTCACTGATTCCTGTTGCAGGTTACAAAGAGAACAAATGAGATTTTGAAATGTGCATCCTCTATACTGAAGGTTGTTTGTTGTGGCAATAGCATTTTGAGCAGCTGACCAGATTAGCATCTGCACTTTTAATGGAACAAAATTGATCCAAATGCAGTTCACAGGAAGCATCACAGGGTCTGCTGGAAGTTGTTGAATCAAACTGTTATAACAAGTTTTGACCTTGAAGCCATCCACCAAAGTGCATAGAACCTCATCTTCTGCATTTTCATCTAGTGAAGGAGGACTTCCAATATGGGCAAACAAAGTTAACATTTCTGGCATTTCTGCTTGAGTCAGATTTCTTCTGAATTTTAGATTCCAAGCAGCATTTGCAGTCACCTCAAGAATAGATGCATTCTTCTGTGTAGAGATTTTGTATATGTTGGGAAATTTGTGCTTTAAAGCTTGATTGCCTAGCCATTTGTCCCACCAAAACAGAACTGCATCCCCCTTTTTGACTTGAGTGACTGACATATCTTCCACCAAAATTTTCTGCTTCTGGATTCCTTTCCATATGCCTCTTCCTTGAGGTTTGTTAGAATCCTTCACCCAAAGATGCTTTGACTTTGCTCTCATCTTTTCTTGTATAATTTTTCTCCAAAATAGTTGTTTTTCTTTGAAGTATCTCCATGTCCATTTAGAGAGAAGAGCTTTATTTGTGAGCTTGAGGTTTCTGATGCCCAAGCCACCCATTTTCTTTGGCTTGCAGATTCTATGCCAAGCAATCTAGTTTATTTTCCTTGCATCAATTGAGGAACCCCAAAAGAAATTCCTCATTATCTGATCTAACTTCTTCTCCACACTCACAGGCATAGGGAAAATGGACATAAAGTAAATTGGTAAGCTGGACAGAGTTGCTTTGATGAGAACTACTCTACCTGCTTTGTTGAAAAATCTCCTCTTCCATGGAGCTAATTTCTTTAAAAAACTTTCAATAATAACATCCCAAATTGTTGTGCTTCTAGCTGCTGCTCCAATTGGAATACCCAGATACTTGAGAGGGAATTTTTCTATTCTGCAACTGAGTATATCTGCAATAGCATCTACTTTGTGATCTGCACCAATGCTGATGACAACACTCTTGCTAAGATTGACACTCAAACCTGTAATTGCTTCAAAACTTTGCAAAATGAGGACAAGATTTTCAGCTTCTTCTTCTTTGGCATCCAGAAAGACTAGAGTGTCGTCAGCAAACTGAAGATGAGAGACCTTGATAGAGTTGACTGAAAAACCTGAAATCATGTTTAGATGTACTGCATTCTTCATTAGTTTTGTGAATATTTCAGCCACTAAGATGAAAAGGAAGGGTGAAAGGGAGTCCACCTGTCTTAAACCTTTTTGTGGTTTGAATTTGGGAGTGGAAGAGCCATTGATCAGTAAAGAATGTTGGGCTGAAGAAGTGCACCATTCCATCCAATTAATCCACTTAGAGCCAAAGCCTGAACTATGCAAGACTTGACTGATTGTGTGCCAACTGACATTGTCAAAGGATTTTTGAATGTCAAGCTTGCAAATGATTCAGGTTCTTTGCTTTTGAGCCTAGAATCAATAAGCTCTCCTGCTATTAAGATGCTATCCAATATTTGTTTATTAGCAATGAAAGCACCCTGATTCTCAGAAATCAATTTAGGGAGAACTGTTTTGAATCTTTGAGTGAGAGTTTTAGAGATCACCTTGTATATGCTGCTGACAAGGCTGATTGGTCTAAAATCTTGAGGGTTTCCTATCTGGTCCTTTTTTGGTATCAAGCTGATGAAGGAACAATTGACCCTCCAATCAATTTTTTGGTTATCTTCAAACTCTTTTATGAATGCCATGAAATCCTTTTTGATTACTTCCCATGTTGCTTTGTAGAATTCCATATTGTAGTCGTCAGGACCAGGAGATTTATTGTTCTTGCAATTATTGATTACTAGCCAAACTTCTTCTTCTTCAATTGGTCTTTCTACCTAACTGCTTTCATCTGAAGATATCTTAGTGAAGAATTCTTCATTCATCTGAGGCCTGAATTTGTGCTCTTCTTGAAACAAATTGAAGAAGTATTTGGTGATTTCCTCTCTTATGTCTGCTTGACAAAAATTATCTTCACCTTCAATAAACAATTTTTTTACTATATTCCTTCTTCTTCTGCCATTTGCAAGAGAGTGGAATTACTTTGTGTTTGCATCACCTTCTTTGAAGTGTTTAGTTTTGGATCTAACCAACCATTTTCTTGCATTATCCAAATTCAATTGCTTCAGTTTGGATCTTCTTTCCACTCTTTCAGTGAATTGTTGGGAAGTTAGTGCACCATTTTCCTCTTGAGAGTTGATAGAATCAATTATGGATGTCAACTGCTGGTTTTTATCAGCCATCTTTCCATACGTTTCTTTGCTCCATCTTCTAAGGAAAAATTTCAGATTTTGTAGCTTTTTAGACATGATATAGCTTGGAGTACCTTGAAATACCAAGGCATCCCACCAGATTTTGATATTTGAGAGGAAATTTGGATGTGAAATCCAGTAACTTTCCACTTTGAAAGGAGGTTTGCTTGAAGCTGAGTTTGTTATTGTGAGAAGAATTGCTGAATGATCTGATAGAGTCCTAGAGAGAACTGTTTGAGTGAGAAGGGGAAATTTACTCTCAAAAAGAGGGGAAACTAACACTCTATCTAGTCTGCAAAGTAATGGCTCATGTTGCATATTGCTCCATGTGAATAAGCCTCCATTCAGTGGTAAATCCACCAAGTCATGACCTTCCATGAAGTCATTAAACAATCTTTTATTTCTTTTTGATCCTCCATGCTTATTCCTTTCTCTTCTTCTTCTTATTGCATTGAAATCACCAACCACCACCCAATGCTCATTTGTCCATCCTGAAAAATCATCTAGTTCTTCCCAAAATTCCAACCTCTCCCAATATGTGCAAGGAGAATACACATTGGTTACAGTCCATTCATAGTCCTCTACTCTACTTTTGAATCTTTGAGAGAGAGTGTTGGGGCCAAAAACTTCATCTACACATTCTAGTAGATTATCATCCCAAATTGTCAATAATCCGCCTGATAATCCTTGAGATGGAACAATTCTCCATTTATTTTGATCATTTCCCCAAATGTTATTTACCAACCAGTTATTCATCTTCATCGTATGCGTTTCCTGTATTAAACAGAATGTTGGCTTGATTTTTCTGATTAAATCCTTAAGAGCGTCCATTTTATCCACTGCCGTTAGACTTCTCATATTCCACACCAATACTTTAATATCCATTAAGTCCTTCTGATCCCAAATTTACAGCATATTCAAAAATTTCTACCTCTCCTTGACCATCCTCCGATGATTGGATTGAGTCTTTAATGTAATTGCCCTGTTAATTGAGATAGCCTTCTTCTTGTTTCTTTCATCATTGAAAGCAGCGTGCTTGGACACAATTTTGGTGAATAATCCTCTGATATGTGACTCTTGACCCCCGAAATTGGAACCTACATTCAGTGTTGCTTCCATATTTAAATCAACAGTATTGTGGATTGTGTTAATCTTCACAATTTCATTATTGAGATTTATCGGCGGAGATTCCGGCACTCTTTCCACCTCTAGGTTTTGAATAATGATTAATTGTTGCTGATTCGAAGGTCCGGGCGAAAAAGTTTGGAGAAAAAATTGATGGTTATCTAACTGCATCTTGTTCTTCCTTCCCATTCTGTGTCGATTGATGAAAGCCTGTACTGGAGTTTGGTTTTGCAGTTTTGTTTGAAGAAGACCGATATGTTCTTTACTTTTGAAGAGATGACTTTGACTTCCATTGACTTTCTTTGTGAAGAAATTAGTTAACACCCTCTGACCTTTCTCCGCCTGGCACAATCTTATCCATGTATTTGGTCTGTCTTCTAAGGATTTTCCCGTACCAAAGTCAGGGTTTTCAAAATTTGAAATTTGAAAATATGTCGAAGATTTCTCTTTATCCAGTTGAGAGATGGTGTTCCGGTAAGATTTTACCGTGATCTTTTTGCCGGAGAATAACTGAAATCTCATTCAACTGCTAACACCCAGAATAAGCCACTCAGTTCGATGTGGATTGCTTCTGGGATCTGTTGAGCGATACATTTAACTCTCAGTATATGACAGGACGGATTCCTTTCCACTATTGAATGTTCCACTTCTACTAAGCCACCCATCTGTGACCCTATCTTGTCGAAGTTTTCTTTAGACCATAGTTGCACCGGTAAGCCTTTAGTTTTCACCCAATTTTGAGCGAGTGAAAGGGATCTGGCATTTATTGAGATATCATTATTAATCCATCTTCCGACTTCCATTGTTGTGTGTTTAAAGCTCCATTTGATCGGTCTCCACCAACTATTCCATTCCCAATCATTGTTTGGATGAAATGTCACCGTAGTGTCATTAAGAATATTAATATTCAGGTATCGATTCCATTGAAGTTTAGCTGCAATTTCTTTTGCTACTTGATTCCAAGAGATAGAACCATGAGCTACACAACAAAAAGATCGGTCGGGTCTTTGATTGATGATAGAGTTATGATTGACTGGAAAATCCTCATCAATTGGAAGTTGTTGTTGGTAGAGATCTGTTTTCCCCAAGAGCTTTTTGAGAAGCTCTATAAATCTTAACCAACCAAAATGGTTTATTTCCTTTCGGAATATATAAAGATCTATTTTGACCTCTATTTTTATTTGTTCTTTGAATTTTTATAAATTCTCCTCTGGGATTTTTGAGCCTCTCTATTAGAAATGCGAAATTGCCCTCTCTTACTGGCCATTTTTTGTTGATGAAAGAGTCATAGTGAGTAATCTTACCCAAGGTTTTAAGAATCCAATCCCCAATATAAGCTGAGAAAATGATTTTGAAGTTTTTTTTTTGGATAACTGAGAACATTTTATTAATAATTGGCAGGTTCAATATGCCTGCCTAAAAAGGTTTGTAAACAACTTAAAACATTCTGAGAAACATCAATAGACGATTTCTATCTTCTCACTGTCTTAGCAACAACATCTGTCAGATTATTACTATCCCTCCTGACATGAATAAATTGACAACTAATGAAAGAGTTCTTGAGGAGCTTAATATCTCTAATAAACTTTCTATTTTGAAGTTGAGACCACCTGCTCCACGCTCAATAATCATGAAACCATCTTGTTTGCCCAATCTTTGAGACAAAAATTCAATAGATTTTGATTCAATTTGAGTAATTGAATCTAAGTTAAGATTAGAAGTTTCTCCTCTCTCTCTCTCTGACACTCTCTCTCATCTTTTGTGTGCCTTTTGATGTTAATAATTTTTGAAATCGGTATTTGGTAAAAAAAATCAAAGTGCTTTTTACCCGAAGCTTTCCAAATTCCTCAATTTTTAAAAGCTGGGAAGGAGGAGCTTTTAAAAAGTTACAAAAGCATAAGCTTTGGTTCCACCAAAATTTAATGTTTAACTTATCCTTTTTGTCCCTATTTTATTTTGTAAATGACAAAAATTACCCTTAAATATATACAATCAATTTTTATTTCTTATATTTTATTCTTTTAATATTATTATATTTTATTTTCAAACTATTTTATGATACCATTTCATTTAGTTTTCAAAAATAAAAATAAAAACAAATACTTGGATCAATGTACTTTACACGGTTAGGGGTTAGGGATCCTAGCCTTTACCACGTTGGGGGAACTTGGGGATGATACTTTGTGTTTTTTTAAGAGATCGAAAAATTCTCTAGTTAGTAATGATGTCGGTAGAGGTGTTGGGAAATTTCTTTTTCATAGACTAGGTGTTGCTATTCAGAAGGGAGTTAGTTCTCAGCTTGTTTCTAGGTACCAACAAAAGTCTTGTACGATTGTGTCGTTTGATTTAAACTTTAAACATTAAATAATAAAATATTTGTTTAATAACACAGTTGATAATAATATTAAATACTTACTTAATTTTAGTTTGATTTTTTGTTTGACAATTATATATATATATATTAAAAAGTGGTTAATTAAATTTAATATTATATATGTTTATATTTAATAGTAAAAAATTTAATTATTTTTAAACCCAATAAAATTGAAACAAAATTATTTTCAGATATATATCTGTTTTTGTAATTTGCTACAACAACAGTGGTTGAATATGATATTTTACCAAGCACACTTTGATTGCTTTTGTTAATCAGCTTTAACTTTAATCAATATTTTACCAAATGTCTAACTGCTTTTTTCTCACAGCACAACACAATAACGCACATCAGAAAAGTGCTTTTGCAAAAGCCGCATCAATACCAAACTAGGCCTTAATAATAGAGTTTTTCTTTCACGTGTTTTTTATTTTAGGGATTTTCTTGAAAGTGAACTTGTGAAAATTGCACTTTTCAAGGCCTAATTTAAGTGAAAATTGAAATTTTATATCAATCGGTCGTGAAGCTATTTTGGTGAAAAATCTCCTTTTTGATCAAGTGAAAAGTATAATTTTCATCCCTCTTCCCATGATGAAAGATCAAATTTTCACTTTATTTACATGTGAAAAATCTGAATATCATCTACTCCCTCCGTCCTAGTTTAGATGCTTAAATTAAGTTTTTTTTTGTCCTAAAATACTTGCTATATACTCCCTCCGTCCTAGTTTAGATGCCTAAATAGGATTTTGCACAAAGATTAAGAAACACAAAGAAAATAGTTTTTTCCCACAATTACCCTAAGTTTAGTATTTAAGGTTCATAGTTTTTAGATGTCTAGGTTTTCGTTGTTTACTTGGAAAATTTTCAAATTAAAGGAAGTATATAGAGAGAAGTATTAAAAGTGTGTCTAGAAAATTGAAATACACAACTCTCCATGTTATGACCTAATTCTAAGATAGGGGCAAATAAGGATAAAAGGTTGAAAAATATGATACTCCCTCCCTCCTAGTTTAGATGCCTAAATTGAGGTTTTTTTTGTCCTAAAATACTTGCTATGTATCATATTTTTCAATCTTTTACCCTTATTTGCCCCTATCTTGGAATTAGGTCATTTGTATATTTCAATTTTCTAGACACACTTTTAATACTTCTCTCTATATACTTCCTTCAATTTGAAAATTTTCCAAGTAAACAACGAAAACCTAGACATCTAAAAACTATGAACCTTAAATACTAACTTAGGGTAATTGTGGAAAAAACTATTTTCTTTGTATATTTTAATCTTTGTGCAAAATCTTATTTAGGCATCTAAACTAAGACATAAGGAGTATTTTTCAGGTGAAAGATGCAACTTTTACACAATAATCACCATGAATTTGAATCATGAAGTAATAAGGCTATCTGTGACATATAAAGAAGGACGCAAAAATGAATACTCGATGGCTAATACAACAACTAACATTCCCATGCGACTTTGAAAGATCTAAGGAAAATTGATGATGCGAAACAATTCTCTGTTTTACTAGCTTCCTAATCTCTCTCTTAATCTAGGAAACCCCGTAGTGTAAACAATATATACTGTTATTAGGTTTGACCCCTAAATTTTCGTTAATTAACAAAGATAACGACATAAACCAGAGTCCGGTTCCGAAACAAAGTAGAAATCAAAGGTGTTAATTTAGGTATTCCTTTTAGATGATATATATCACATATTTTAAGATAAATAATCAAGTTAGGATTTAATTTCCTTGTTCAGATAAAGGTTATTATTGTAATGAAGTTATATATATGAACTAATTATGGGTTTTATATATTTAAAATCTAATTGGTGGGTTTCAGATATGTAAAAAAAAAATATTTGGGCTACAAATATTTTCCCCCTTATTTAAACGTGTTTTTTTAGTCACCCACGTTTTAGAGTATGTTTCCCTTTTTAGCCTTAGTCATATGGGTATTGACAACGTCCGTTTTCTTATATCTGACAAAGCATTTATATATTGAAGCTTACTATTCAAATGAAAATGACTTGTGTTCTCAGCTTAAAATTTCTCAAAAGACTGTCCATATTGCTCTTTTAGGTTTGTGACATTTCATTCTATGTATAAGCACTTGCATGCATTAGAAGCTCTGTCATCTAGAATAGCATAACAATTCTGACACTTACAAAGAATATGCTACTTGGTCATTGTGATCCAAAAAATATAGCTTTCGTGGAATTCTTACTCACGGCAATATTTTTTGATATTAGATTTAAAAAAAATGACAAAATGTAAGATTTAAATAGACATTTTACTGATATGTTTTATACAAATATGTGGTAGGTCAGGTCAAAACCATAAGAAAAAATTGAACTCCAATCGTTGGTGAATAGATGCAAAGACATGAAAGAGATGATATCAAAAATGTAGTCTTCTTTAGGGACATTTAACCAGGTATCATCCGAAGAGTTACTGGAGAGGATCATTCTACCAGCATGTAATGATGATGTTAACGATATTAATATGAAAGACTTGAACACTTTGGATGAAGAGGCATTCATGTATTTAGCTGCAGATAAATTGAATCACGACGAAAGCGGCAAAACCCCAAATTACAACAACGAATTTCTAAAGAATCTGAATCCTCCATAAATGCCTTTATTCAAGTTAAATCTTAAATTGGTTGTCCAATTATTCTGATGAGAAATCTTTCTCCGTCAGAGGGTCTTTGACAATGGTACCAGGTTATTGGTTAATATGGTAGACATGTAATTTAGGTAAAAAATCTAACTGGACACAAAGCAAAGGATATGGTCTTGCTACCAAGAATATCATTTCAACTATCAGTTTTAGAATTGAATATAAATATGTTGAGACGTCGGTTTCCCGTTCGAGTATCTTATACAATGACAATCAATAAATCGAAAGGGAAGTATGTAAAGTATTTTGAGATCGCTTTTAAAACCTCATGTTTTCAGCCACGACCAACTTTATGTAGCCTTTTCAAGATTCACCGCTGCCAATAGAATAACAGTGTTGCTAGAAGACAATGCAGAAAAATGAGACAAAAACATTTTATTTCCAGAAGTTCTGTTGTAACTTATCGTTGCAGTATTTTGCAATTAGTTATATGATTTATCCTATCAATCAATGTTCGTTTATATACTTTTCGTGAGAAATGTTTTTAATAAGGAAAATCTAATGGTGAACATAATAAGCATACACTGTAATTTACTTGGTGAGACTTCCAATGGTTGTTGGATCAAAAATTGTTAACTATTTATCTAGTTGGTTTTGATTTCGATATACCGTACAATTATCTACAATTCAGGATAAATCTTGCCATGTTTTATGAATTAAACAACACAAAGGCACGTTATGCCAATCATTTAATTTCGTGTTACAAATGAGTAAATTTCCAATAAAAGTTGCACTGTAAGAATTCGATGCATATTACAGTTAAAACGATATTAGTTTATCAAATAGCATGCACTAACACAGTAAAAAATTTACAAAGATTCTATCTAATTTATTCAATTACTATTTTTTATCAGTACTACACCATTTTTTTTCTTATCGGCATGTATTCCATGAAATATGTTTTATTCTTTTGATGAAGATTTATTTATTTCAATTGAAGGGAAAAACTTGTGATTTTGTATTGAAAAAAAGTATGTGCAACTAAATACCGAACTTGTTTTAGCTGAAGTAGAGGTTTTTCCCCCCCATTTTTCTTAATCAACTTAGGTTGATTAGGGATGGGGGACGTTTTTGTTTTATTAGAGCCTGATCCAAACAAGCGGATCTTTTTTGTTGATTTAGTGAAAGGTGAAAAAACGCTCATAAAAACAACTTTGGATATTGATAGTTTACCAAACCCTAGTTTCAAAGATGGAAAACCTTCTGTGGAAATCCCTGAAGTTTTCTTCAAAGAGGGTTGTGAGGCGTGGAATTATAGTCTGATTGGAAGACTAAATTTTAAGGGTTTAAAACTAGGTTTCGCCGCAGTTAAGAAGTGTCTTTAAGATCAATGGAAGGTCGGACCTGGGAAGGTTAGGTTTATGCCATTGAACAAAGGTTTTTTTTATTATAAAGCTTACTTCCGAAGATGATAAAACTAAATTTTGGCATGGAGATTCATGGATGGTGGATAATCAGGAATTGAGACTTTATGATTGGTTCACGTGGTTTGATCCTGATAGACTCCACACCTCACATGCTACTGTATGGGTCAATTTTCCAGGTTTGTATGTGGAACTGTGTACGGAAAAGATCTTGTTATCTCTGGGAAAAACCCTTGGTTCTCCAATTGTTGTTGACAAAAGAACCCTAGCTCATGAATATGGCTATTTTGCTGCTGTTTAATTGATATTGGTTTCGCGAAAGATGTTCCCGAGTTCATCAATATAACTGCTGGTGGTAGAAATTTTGATCAATATGTTGAAATCCAGAAAAAACCTAAGTCATGTTCTCATTGTAACATCATTGGGTATGAGTTATCAGAATATAGGAAGGTCAAGAAGAATACACCTTCAAAGCGTGTCCAGAAAACCATTGTTAAATGGCATCCAAAAGACAAAGTAGTAGGTTATGATGTTGCTAGTTATGGTTCTCTTGGGGATGACAATTTTGTTGTTGTTCCTATGAATTGTGGTGGCGTTAGTTCTCCTATTGCCTCTATAGCTAATCCATCCATGGAATGGAAGACGGTTAATGGTAAGAAAAAGAAGGGCCAGGTTTTACATTTCTTTCTCCTCTAACGGACGATGTACTCAGTTCTGAAGTGGTCATTAGCCATAATAAATTTGATATTCTTGTCAGCGAACTAGGTATGAACAATGAGTTAAATAATCATATGGCCCATTTTGAAACATATTTATTTTTGGGTTCGAGACACATATACATGTCTTTATTGCTTCCACATGTATAAGAGTTTCAAATTGAAAATATGAGTTGCTTTAATTCTAATTTTTCAACTATTCTTAGAAGTGTCTTAAATTTTTTACGAGTATCTTAAAAATTATAACTTTACAAGACCTTTTAGTAACTTATATATGTATATATATCGATTTATTATATTAATTCCATTTTAAATCCCTCCAAAACTCTAAAAATTTCCCCAAAATTCCCTCTCTTTCCAATTTTCTAACCTTCTCTCACATTTGTTTTCCCCTCAAATTTCCCCTCACATCTTTATTTCACACCAAATCATTTAACAATAGTTCCCCTCATTTATTTTGGTTTCCCTCCATTTATTTTGGGTTTTCTTAAATTAGACAATATATTTAAGAGGTAGGATCCATGGACACTCTTAGATGGACAAGGTCAGACAAGATTTACGCCATTTTATCCGCCAAACCCAAACGACAATGAATTTAAGTGAAATATTTTGATGATATGTTCCTCTTATAAGACTCTACATTCCTAAAAAAAATAAACACAATTCGAGATGTATAAAACGACCATCTACCCCTTTGAATATCAGCCACTCAAAGTTAATGGTTGAAATTAAGATCGATAGATGGTGAGGTTTTCTTTCTCGAATTACGTTCATTTTATGTAGGAAAGTAGAGTCTTATAAGAGGAACATATCATCAAAATACTATACTTAAATTCATTGTCGTTTGGGTTTTGCGGAGAAAATGGCGCAAATCTTGTCTGACCATGTCTATCTAAGAGTGTCCATGGATCTTTCCTCTATATTTAATTTATAGTATATTTTTAATAAATATTTGGTCTCAGTTAGCCCAATCCTTTCTTTTTCCTTAGAGCAGTTCCAAAGTTTGTTCATTTTGCTCCCATTATGGACTCAACAAACATGAAAAATTAATGTTCAAACCAACAAATTTGTTGGTTTGTTCATTGAGTTGGAACATGTAGCGCACACTTGATGAAAGGTCGGGCGATCTTCGCTCCAGCGATGGCGGTTGAGCCAAAAACGCTGGCACTTGTCTTTCCAGCGCGCGCTCTTGATTACAGCGCCAACGTCTTTCCTGAAAGCTCCGCGTTTTTCATAGAAGCGCCAACGAATGAATCTAGACGGCTGAAAACTCTTGTGATCGAACGGCTATAATTTTTGAGTTCTATAAATACTCCTCATTTCAACTCCAAAGTCACACATTCTACACATTCTTTACTCTCAAATCATCTACAAAAATGCTCCCAGAGTTCGTGGTGTTAGATTCACTAAACAAGAGGATTTAGCTATTTGTAGAGCCTTTGTTTTTCACACATAAGATGCTCTCATGAGTAATGTATCCGATTCGACGTTGACTTTCTGGGAGAAAGTTTACAGAATGTTCACCGCTGAAACGGGGAACATCCATGGGCGTGATTCTCACAGATTGTCGCATCGTTTTAGTTTAATTAGTATGAATGTATTGGAGTTTGTCGCTCAACTAATGGAGAATGACAAAAATAAGCTCAATTGCGAAGCCGAACATGAAGTGTTTCCCATAAGTCTAGGGATGTGGCCAGCATCTCACGGCGGTCTTCCTTTCGACTTCCATGCTTGTTTCAACATTCTTAGGGTGCTCAACAGATACGATCCCTACATCGCCCTAGGAATTTCACCACCCGCCGAGAATTGACGCCTATGTAGTAGTTGTTTTAATCTAATACGTCTTTCCTGAAAGCTCCGCGTTTTTCATAGAAGCGCCAACGGATGAATCTGGACGGCTGAAAACTCTTGTGATCTAACGGCTATAATTTTTGAGTTCTATAACTCCTCATTTCAACTCCAAATTCACACATTCTTTACTCTCAAATCATCTACAAAAATGCTCCCAGAGTTCGTGGTGTTAGATTCACTAAACAAGAGGATTTAGCTATATGTAGAGCCTTTGTTTTTCACACAGAAGATGCTGTCATGAGTAATGTAGCCGATTCGACGTTGACTTTCTGGGAGAAAGTTTACAGAATATTCACCGCTGAAACGGGGAACATCCATGGGCGTGATTCTTACGGATTGTCGCATCGTTTTAGTTTAATTAGTATGAATGTATTGGAGTTCGTCGCTCAACTAATGGAAAATCACAAAAATAAGCTCAACCGTGAAGCCGAACATGAAGTGTTTCCCAGAACTCTAACGATGTGGCCAGCATCTCACGGCGGTCGTCCTTTCGACTTTCATGCTTGTTTCAACATTCTTAGGGTGATCAACAAATACGATCCCTACATCTCCCTAGGAATTCCACCACCCGCCGAGAATTGACGCCTATGTAGTAGTTGTTTTAATCTAATGTATTCCTTTTATTCTAATGCATGATGTGGTTGTTCAGTGCAATATGTTTTTACTTAGGAGATTGATGGTGCAATGTTTAATCGAGGAAAAATTTAAATTACTTATGATATTGATGGTTTTAGATAATCGTAATAACACAAAATACACAACAAACTAAATAACATAATACCATAGTGAATCGATTTGTCCTTTTTTTAGAGCATTGCTCGGTCGAACTCTCATGCGTTGCTATCTCAAGCATGTGTTGTCAATGTTAGTGATCAAAACTATAAGTCTTTATTTCTAGTCTACTATAGCTAAGGTCTCGGACTAGGATAAAAAGTGTTGTTGAGCTCAAGAATTCCATGACAATCATCATACAAGACGAAGGACTACTCAAGGAACCGGTGGATCTTCATCGACTAAAAGGTATGTGGAGACTTGAACTTATCTATCACTCAAAAGTCATTTATCTCCTATCTTGAGACAAAAGTCGTTTTGCTATATAGACTTAGATTATACACATTTGCTATTTCGAGCCGAGTTAATCTCGCTTATCTATTTCTCGAAATATGTGTTGGTAAGCTTTCGCTTTAGCCAAGTTCATCTTTACCTAGTGACGAAAGTCATGAAGAGTTTCAATCACTTTGAAAATTGCTTACTTTGACGAAAAATAGTTTGTGAATAACAACTATAGAATATCAACGTCCTCTAAGAATGTTTCAATGATTGAAATTAGAGTTTAGATTATATAACCATTGGAGGATATAAGCATTGTTGTGGAAACACATATATGTATAAGTACTTATTCCTTGAACCGAAGTTTGCGAACTTTGTTGATCAAGAGAACCGACATGGTGGCGTGAGCCAAGTCTGCGAACTCAGTCTGCGAACTGGCAGAAGTTCTCGTCCGAGAATTTCTGCTGGAGTTTGTGAACTCCGTCCGGGAACTTAAGTCCGCGAACCTAGTCCGCGAACTTGAGTAGGTTATATATATAAAGGAATCCAAATTGCAAACCGTGGCTATATAGTTCATGAACCGATTCGAGTGAATCAAATCGTTTTTGCTTCTTATGTGTCTTGTGTAGTTACATAAGATTTCCTTGTAATTGAAAAACACTCTCACTAGTTCATTTGAGTCACTTGAACTAGTTATTGTGAAGAAGAACATGGTTGATATGAAAGTGATCATATGGCTAACCATTTGGTTGACTATTGTTGAACCAACAAATGTACAAGTTTGGGTACGGTTACATAAGCCTAGAAACATACATTTCATTTGTGTGTAACAAGCTAGTTTTCGATCTAACAGTTGAAAGATATTAGCTTGAATCTAAATCAGGTTTTCATCTAACGGTAAATATTGAATGCTTTGTTACCAAGCTAACATTGATTGCAAACCCTGATTTGAAAGACTATATAAGGGAGAACTCTAGCAACTGAGAAACCTAATCCCCATACCTTTTGTGTGATCCTAGTTGTGCTAAGCTAGAGTCGATTATCCTTTAACCTTTGGTTTCTTCTTCTAAACCAGGTTAACGCCTTAAAGACTTCATTGGGATTGTGAAGCCAGACCGATACTACTTTCTCATAATTGTGTGATCTGATCTTGCTTTTTCTATCGTACGAGTACAATTATAATAATTGTCTTGAGATTGATATCTCCGATAGGAAAGATATAAAAGTAATCACAAACACTTCGTCTCGTCGTTTGTGATTCCACAATATCTTTTTTCGCTGCGTCGATTAAGATTATTGTGAGGTGATTGATAATACTAGGTTGTTCTTCGGGAATATAAGTCCGGTTTATCAATTGGTTCCTGTTCACCTTGATTTATCAAAAGACGGAACAAAACTCGTAGGTATATTCGTGGGAGACGGATTTATCTATTACCGCAGACTTTTCTGTGTGATACAAATTTTTTTATTAAAGTCTTCGACTTTGGGTCGTAGCAACTCTTAGTTGTGGGTAAAATCAGCTAAGGGAATCAAGTACGTAGTATCCTACTAGGATCAGAGACGTAGGAGCATAACTGTACCTTGGATCAGTGTGAAATTGATTGTGATTCAACTACATTACAGATCGAAGTTAATTTGGAGTAGGCTAGTGTCTGTAGCGGATTAATACAGTGTGTGTTCAATCTGGACTAGATTCCGGGGTTTTTCTGCATTTGTGGTTTCCTCGTTAACAAAATTCTGGCGTCTGTGTTATTTCTTTTCCGCATTATATTTTGTTATATAATTGAAATATCACAGGTTGTGCGTTGTTCAATCAATTAGAATATCCGACCTTTTGGTTGTTAATCTAAATTGTTTGACACTTGGATATTGGTCTTTGGTACCATCCAAGTTATCTCTCTAGTATTTGATAAAGACTCGCAGATTTCTATTTGCTTGAGTATATATCAAATCTAGAGATTGAGATATAAACTCATTGATATACTTTTTATCTAAATTGAGTCTGGCTGTCTAGTTGATTCTCTAGAAAGTATATTGGAGTTTGTCCATACAGATTGCTAAGCGAAATATTGGGTGTGGTTGTTGTACCCCCGCTTTTTCAATTGGTATCAGAGCAGGCAAACACGTTTAAAAGACCTTACAAGTCTGTGTTTGTGGCAATCTGAGTCCGGGGACAGAATCTCTGACATATACACATACCAAGATGTCTTCTAAAGCTTTTGACTATGTCAAAAGTCTTGGGAATACCTCAAAGAATTACTCCTTAGCTGATTCTTCTGAATCCCGAGGTAAGAAGATTGGCTTATCTCGTGATGACATATCTCTCTCTGATGAGACATTGGGCACTATGGCAATAGCTGAAATGAAGCTCACCAGAATCTCAAAAAACTATGCTGAGATTATTTATTTTCAGGATCATGATCAGCTTATTGATGAATTTGAAAAGTCTCTTGACCGAGAACTTGAACTCTATAGCATCATTGAGTCATTCTCTAAGAATATTGAAAAACTTCTCCAAGAAACTACTATACAGCTTGAAAAGATTAGTGTTCTTGAGGATATTGTTAAGGAAGACTCAATTAGAGAGAAACGTTTGATCGAGACACATTCATCAAATCTTTACAGGTTTCGTGTCGAAAAAGAGAAACTAGAAGCATCCCTTACTCTAGCCGATGAACAATGCAGATCCTTGGAAAAGGAAAACTCTGTCTTAAGGAGAAATTCTTCCGTACAAACTAATTCTCATGGATTGAAGTACATGAAGGATCTTCCAGAATAAGGTTGAGTCAAGAAAGATTTACATAACTTGCAATCTTCTCATACGACTATGAAGATAAAACAGGTGCCGCTTATTGATTCTCCTCGACGAACCTGTACATTCTGTGGGAAAAAGAATCACTATGCTATCCATTGTTTTGCCAGGAGGAAACAAATTTCTAAACTTCAAAATTTGCTTCTTTCCACTGTCAATGAAACAAATAGTCGGTCGACTGCTACAGTGAATCGCACGCCCACAGAAAACCAGAAGCCTCATAAATATGATATCTTTCCTAGAAATCATCACAGAGTTCAAATGCATTCTAGTGGTATAAATTCTTGTGTTGCCGATAAAAGCATTCCCTATGTTTATAAGACTATTTCTGGCAAATCTAAGTCTAGAAAATGGATCCTTCTTTATCCCGATCCTCTTGAACCAGTTGCAAGAGGTCCTAGATTTAGTCCTTCGAGAAAGCCTTCTGACGGATATGTTAAACACACCGTGTCTTACTCTTATGGTATGAAAGATAACCGAAGAAAGGCGAAGAACACGAAGGTCAAACTGTCAGATGATATATACAACTCCTTTCTCGATGATCATAGTGGGATTAATTTCCACTCTACCACCTGACTCCAGGTATTCTTTTCCTTGTTTCTAACTTGAGAGGTGCAAGGAAATTTATTGAGAAATACTCAAGTATGTTGTATAATATTTCTGTTTGAGTTTTTTTTTGTGCTGACGGTCCACAAACGTCCGCGTCCTCCTATTGAGAGTTCTTAGGGTTTCCAAAAACAAGAGTTTCCTTCTCCTGTTTACGTACACATCTATATTTCTCTATAGTGTGTTTTTCCATCCCTAACAAAAATTATATGGAGAACTCTGAAAAATCTCAAGAGATTGTGCACCTTGATATGGAGGAAGATGCTCAAGGACGTGAGTTAATTCAAGATCTGGTTCTAAAGAAGATGCTTGAAAGAAAGGATCACAACTCCTGGATTGATGATTCTATCAAGGATTTGATTCGTGTTCAGAACGATTCAAAGGTCGAGTTTACAAATCTTCAACTGCAGATAAACCAACTCTTGGATGGTCAGGCCAGAATCCTTACTAATCAGAATATTCTGATACGGAATCAAAAGAAGCTCATCATGGACTGCGCCAAGGCTAGACAACTTGCTCGGGTTGTTGATCGCAAAGTTAGTGTTCTAACTCATGAACATGGTGTGTCTACAATCAAGAGAATAAAGGAAATTAGTGATACCTTCTTTGATGGATTCATTGAAAGATATGAGGTTCTCAACGAACTTTGATTTTCTCCTTTATTTGCCTAGTAAATCTTCTATTTTTCGTGTTTTGTTAGAAGAATAACTAGAGTTTGGAATAGCCATTATTGTGATTACACATAGCTATGTCCAACGTTTTCATATTCTTGTTTTTAGATTTATTGGTTTAAATTCTAAATTTGTTTGGAAGATGTTTTTTGCAGTATTAATCTTTATGGTTTTATATATTGCAATATTGGTATGGTATATGTGTGTTTACGTCCGTGAACTTTGACTGTCCCATATCTTGGAAAAAGTAAAGTCTTTCGTATGTCGATATGCATGTATTGATAAAAGAATGAATAAACTTTTGACAAATACAAAAGTTAGGTTTATTATGTTATTTATTGATGGAAGATAGGTTAAAATCTTTTGTTTGCAAGGATTATGTCTATTGTATGTCGTTATGCGAATAGTGATGGAAAATAGAATGAATCCTTGTGTATTCCACAGTATTGATCTTCCCTGATCCATATTTAATGTTTTACTGTGAGGCTTCGTAAAGTGTCTTATGTTGATCATTAAACGACCAAGTTGATTATTTTTATGATTAGCTATCTTGTTGTTCCTTGAGGTACTTTATGTCGAGCATATTCAACTAAATGAATCATCTTGTTTGGTTATTTAGTTGTTGCTCCGTAAGTTTTCTTATGATGAGCATGACCAATTAAATTGATTACTTTTGTGATTAGTTTGGTTGTGTATTTCAATTAGATTAATTATGGGTTCTCTTGTGATTAATCTAGTTGTATATTTTTGAGTCTCCATAAGTTCACTTATGTTTGAGCATTTTTCGATTAAATTAATCATGGGTTCTCGTGTGGTTAGTTTAATTGAATATTTTGGATTCAAATTCATACTTGTATGTGATTTGTTATGTCCAAAGAAAACTTCTTTTCTTTCGAAATTAAGGTCGCTCTTTTTGTTCTTTCGGGAATGACATTTTATGGGGGAGAGTTCTTAATTGAACTTGTGCTTAATTGCCAAATCTTTGTGGGGAGTGCGGCTGTGGAATATTATAGGGGTTATCTTGTATCTTTACAAACTCCTTGATGAATGCATTTATCTTCGGCTTTATGATTGCATCTAACTAAGATGATATATTTTTTGCTTTCTTTTGGTCAAGAAATGTCTCTTTCGTAAATTTCATTAGGATCCCTTTCTTATACCTTTGCCAATTTTATTGGCAAAAGGGGGAGAATTAATTTGTAGTTTACACTACAAATACATATGATTTTCGGATCATTATGTAAGGGGGAGTGGTTTCCATGTGAGATGGAGTATTGACTAAGGGGGAGTGATACATATCACCATAGTATTGTTGTTGAAGTTGTGATACAATTGAACTTTGATGTTGTGTAATGATACTATGACATTATATAACAATGATTGAGAACTCTTGTTTTCTCGTTGTTATAGCTACGGGTTTTCAACAACGATGATGCTAAACTTACAACCTTTGGGATCATTGGAGTACTTGGAAGTGACGAAGATTTCGAGTAATGTTGAAGATTAGGCGTATCGAATAGGAGCTACAAAAGTTAATTTATTTATTTTTTGTATTCCATATGTATTGATAGTTTTGTCACTAAAATTGACAATGGGGGAGATTGTTAGAGCATTGCTCGGTCGAACTCGCATGCGTTGCTATCTCAATCATGTTTGTCAATATTAGTGATGAAAACTATAAGTCTTGATTTCTAGTCTACTATAGCTAAGGTCTCGGACTAGGATAGAAAGTGTAGTTGAGCTCAAGAAATCCATGGCAATCATCATACAAGACGAAGGACTACTCAAGGAACCTGTGGATCTTCATCAATTAAAAGGTATGTGGATACTTGAACTTATCTATCACTCAAAAGTCTATGTATCTCCTATCTTGAGACAAAAGTCGTTTTGCTATATAGACTTAGATTATACACATTTGCTATTCCAAGCCGAGTTTATCTCGCCTATCTATTTCTCGAAATATGTGTTGGTAAGCTTTCTCTATAGCCAAGTTCATCTTTACCTAGTGACGAAAGTCATGACAAGTTTCAATCACTTTGAAAATTGCCTACTTTGACGAAAAATAGTTTGTGAATAACAACTATAGAATATCAACGTCCTCTAAGAATGTTTCAATGATTCAAATTAGAGTTTAGATTATATAACCATTGGAGGATATAATCATTGTTGTGGAAACACATATATGTATAAGTCCTTATTCCTTGAACCGACGTTTGCGAACTTTGTTGATCAAGAGAACCGGCATGGTGGCGTGAGCCAAGTCCGCGAACTCAGTCCGCGAACTGGCGGAAGTTCTCGTCCCGAGAATTTCTGCTGGAGTTTATGAACTCGGTACGGGAACTTAAGTCCGTGAACCCAGTCCGCGAACTTGAGTAGGTTATTTCTAAAAACGATGTTTGTGAACTTATTCTTATATAAACTAAGGAATGCAAATTGCAGACCGTGGCTATATAGTTCATGGACCGATTCGAGTGAATCAAATCGTTTTTGCTTCTTATGTGTCTTGTGTAGTTACATAAGATTTCCTTGCAATTGAACAACTCTCTAACTAGTTCATTTGAGTCACTTAAACTAGTTATAGTGAAGAAGAAAATGGTTGATATGAGTGATCATATGGCTAACCATTTGGTTGACTATTGTTGAACCAACAAATGTACAAGTTTGGGTACGGTTACACAAGCCTAGAAACGTGCATTTCATTTGTGTGTAACAAGCTAGTATTCGATCTAGCGGTTGAAAGATATTAGCTTGAATCTAAATCAGGTTTTCATCTAACAGTGAATATTGAATGCTTTGTTACCAAGCTAACATTGATTGCAAACCCTGATTTGAAAGACTATATAAGGGAGAACTCTAGCAACTGGGAAACCTAATCCCCATACCTTTTGTGTGATACTAGTTGTGCTAAGCTAGAGTCAATTATCCTTTAACCTTTGGTTTCTTCTTCTAAATCAGGTTAACGACTTAAAGACTTTATTGGGATTGTGAAGCCAGACCGATACTACTTTCTCGTAGTTGTATGATCTGATCTTGCTATTTCTATCGTACGAGTAAAATTGTAATAATTGGCTTGAGATTGATATCTCTGATAGGCAAGATATAAAAGTAATCACAAACACTTCGTCTCATCATTTGTGATTCCACAATATCTTTTTTCGATGCATCGATTAAGATTATTATGAGGTGATTGATAATACTAGGATGTTCTTCCGGAATATAAGTTCGGTTTATCAAATAGTTCCTGTTCACCTTGATTTATCAAAAGACGGAACAAAACTCGTGGGTATATTCGTGGGACACGGATTTATCTACTACCGTAGACTTTTCTGTGTGATACAGATTTGTTTATTAAAGTCTTCGACTTTGGGTCGTAGCAACTCTTAGTTGTGGGTGAGATCATCTAAGGGAATCAAGTACGTAGTATCCTGCTAGGATCAGAGACGTAGGAGCATAACTGTACCTTGGATCAGTGTGAGATTGATTGGGGTTCAACTACAGTCCAGACCGAAGTTAATTTGGAGTAGGCTAGTGTCTATAGCGGCTTAATACAGTGTGTGTTCAATCTGGACTAGGTTCCGGTGTTTTTCTGCATTTGCGGTTTCCTCGTTAACAAAATTCCGGCGTCTGTGTTATTTCTTTTCCGCATTATATTTTGTTATATAATTGAAATATCACAGGTTGTATGTTATTCAATCAATTAGAATATCCGACCTTTTGGTTGTTGATTTAAATTGTTTGACACTTGGATATTGGTCTTTGGTACCATCCAAGTTATCTCTCTAGTATTTGATAAAGACTTGCAGACTTCTATTTGCTTGAGTATATATCAAATCGAGAGATTGAGATATAAACTCTTTAATATACTTTTTATCTAGATTGAATATGACTGTCTAGTTGATTCTCTAGAAAGTATATTGGAGTTTTTCCATACAGATTGCTAAGCGAAATATTGGGTGTAGTTGTTGTACCCCCGATTTTTCACCTTCAACGTCAATCAGCCCACTCCACCAAAAAACACTTAGGACATTCCCAGAAATGCCTTTCATATGTGTCTTCTTCATAAGATGTCCGCAAATGCATAAAAGTCTTGCAATCGGGATTTGAGCATCCACTGATTATTTGTGGACAATGTTTATATTCGTGATCCATATCCACAATACTTGCAGTGTAATAAGTCCTTCTCCAATTCGGCTTTAAGTTTGAAGTTTTGCAGAGTGTTGCAATCTTTTCTTCTTCTTCTTCTTCTTTTTTAATCTTCATGGCATCATCTAGCATATGTGGTTCCTCTAGAAAGTTGGGATCTTGACATTGCAAATACCTGAGCTTTTCCGGTTGTGATTCAATCACCATTCAGATGCGTGAACAACCTTCCCGCGGACACTTTGAATATATCCAAGGGCATTGCATAAGATTGTGGTTATCCATGAAACATAGTGGACAAACCTCATTTGCTTCGACACATAATATTTTCTTCGCTTTGCCTTTAGAAAACATGGTGGATGTTGAGAAAATCTGTTGGTTTGGTTGAGAGGCCACCCTAGTGTTGTATTTATAACAAAAAAATACGCGTTGGTAATTCAAACGGGGGGTTTTAGTAAAATCGGGCGTTTTTACTACAAACGTCAACTCTTATGGTAATTCAAACAGGCGCTTAAAGGAAAGCCACGTGGTTATACCACAAACGCCAACGGCTAAATTTCCAACGACTCGATTTTCTTTCTAGACCTATAAATTCCATTCTTCCCATCTCCAAAATCACATCTTCTGCTTCTACTTTTTTTCTAAAACTCTTAATCTCTCCCACTCTCCAGAAATGTCTGTTAGAAATTGTGGTCCCAAGTTTACTGAAGAACAGGATATAACTATATTCAAAGCATATTTTTTTTCCATAGGGTAATCACTAGTATGGGATTTCAAGATGCTTATTTTTGTAAGAACGTTTTTTCAATGTTCGTCTCACTGACGGGAAACCTAGGAAATCGAGATGCTCGTCGATTGCGTGCTCATTTTCAATCTATTAGGATTGCAGTCCATCCATTTCTTGCTCTGGTAATGGAAGTCGATCGAGAAAAGTTCATCGGTTTAACTGAAGATGAAGTGATCCAAACAGCTCTTGATAATTGGGAGGAAGCTCACGGAAAACCTTTTCGTTACGAAGCGTATTTTAGAATTCTAAAAGATGGTCCATCTCAAGCACATTTGTACTTCACTCGATTGCCGCTCCCAGTCTTTACAATGGCCGAAGATGTTACTCTTGTTCGATGTTGGTTACATCGTACGATAAGACCAATGAACAATGACTATTTCTGGGAAAGAGTATTCGAACATTTTGTAGCATCGTGGAACGAATCCATAAGAAACGGTAAGAGCCTAGAACTAAGAATTGCATTCATCACTAAGTAAGTCAAACATTATACAGAAGTTTTGTGGATGGTTCACCGTAGCTATTCTGGACTATCCAACGAAAAACTGGTGAGTATCTTACCTTTGTCTTCACTGATTAACTGCATTATAAATATCTGAACCTGTTGTTTATCTGTTTTACAGAAAAGCATCGCTCAGACCAAGTTTACTGAAGAAAGTGAAAGAGAGTTTAAGCATTTTGAGTGTTATGAACTCTACAGAGAGAATGTCGCTGGATTTGATATAGTTTGATGTTTTTGTTGTGGTTTATTAAAATGTAGTTTGATGTTATTTGCAAGTTTAAATTGTAATAAATTTCGCTTAATCTGAAGAGGAAATTTCTATTTTAAAATCTGAATATTTTCATTCATTGATGTCAATTCTTTTACAAGATATAAACTATTAGGCAATAATAAAACATACTAAACAACTTCAATAAAAATCAAGTACAAGTTTTGGCCTCCTGTTTATCTTCATTTGACGTATCTTCCATTCAACGCGCTCTTTGACAGTTTCGCCTTTGTTTTTGAATTTTTTGTTGTTAACTTTCAAAACTGGAGCTCTTCTTTGCCTTTGAGCGGAACATTTTCTTGGAGCAACTTCAAAAACTTGCACTTCCTTATTACAATTTTCAATCTTTTAAAACTCTCACATATCTTAGAAACAACTGCTTCAAGTTTTGCATCGCTAAAAAGTGTGATCGCCTTTTCAACCATTGAAATGAATTTTAGAAGAGAAAATTCAAGAGAAGTGAATTTTTGTGTGAGTGAATTGTTTGAAATTGATGGTAATTTATAGAGATAAAAAGTGAATTTTGAATTTCAGAAAAACTATATGTTGGCGTTTTTGCTACAAACGCCAGCGTCCTACGTTCAAGCGCCGCGTTGAAGCTTTGAGCTCCAGCGCTTGTCCTTCCAACGCTGGCGGTTTACCTACCAATGTTAGCGTGTGTATTACCCTTGCGCGCTTGGTTATCAAACTCCGAGTTCTTTACCATAACGGAAAAGCCAGTTTGGCCATCCACCGGGCTCAACAAAAAGATGGGTTTGTTCATTCCCATAAGAATTGTCCTTATCTTTTATCTCTTCCTTCTGTGTCTTTTTTCTTTTTATCTTCTCCCTTTCCCCTTTCTCTTGGGAATGTTATAAATATCCTTCATTTTTGTTGACCTTGCACAAATACCCCCAAAGGGTAATAAAAAATATTTTTTGAGTCAACTTGAGAAAGTTGCTTCCACTTTTTGGAAGCAATTTGTATATAGTTGTGTCCACTTCTGGAAGCAACTTGTGCTAGTTGCATCCACTTTTCAGAAGGTAGGGGTATTTTAAAAAGATGAATAAGAGTATTTTTCAAGGGGAAAATTTTGAGGGGTATTTGAATAATGTTCCCTCCTTTCTTTCTTCTCTTCTAAACCAAAGGAAAAAATTAATGAAATCAAGTGAGAGAAATCGAGAGAAACCAGAAATTAAACCAAAAGTGTTCAACTGATTTGTGATTTTTAAACCTAAAAAGTGGTATGAAAAACCATATTTTACAAATCAGAATCTTTGATTTTCTAAACAAGATCGATTTTTACTTTTAGCTTGAAACTCTTAGAAGAAGATTCGATTTGTAGAAGTAAAAACCCTAGATCTCTAACTTCAGGTATAAAATACCCCTTCTAGAGAAATCAAAATTTATCATTGATTTGTAAACCCTAGTTGATTTCTGATTTTTTTGTTTGAAACTCGTAGGAGAAAATTGAAGTAAAAGTTTTGGAAGATTCAACTGCAAATCCTCAGGTATAACTCTAACCCTATTTGTTTGGTTTTTTGTCTCTCAATATTTTGCTAGTTTTGTGTGTTTGATTTTTATTTTTATGAACTGATTTTCATATACCGGCTATAATTTGGTTTCTCATTGTGGGTATGTGAGTTTTCCTTTTGTTATAATAACATGTTTGATCTTTAGAGAATGAGGGTTATGAGTATGAATCTAATAAAGGTGTTCGATCTTGAACATGTATATCTTGTCTCTAAAGTGTATAGGTATCTGGTTTTGATGCAAGCATTGAAGATTTTGAGTCTCATTTGTTTTTTATGAGTTGAAAAAGAGGAATAAGTTTTGTATTTATGTCATGCATTGATCGAGTTTTAGTCGTTCGAGTTTTGTTGCCTTTTTTTCATTTTCTGGTATAATTGTGTGTATTTATGGTTTGAATTGATGTTTTTTAGTCGTTTGTGTTCTATTGCCTTCTTATTCGTAATAGCTTGAAATCCGTGCTACGCACCGGGTACAATAAGAATCGACACCCATTTGGTGAGGCGGGGCTTCGCCCCGCACCCGTCCCAAAAGGAATCCCAATTACCAATTGCAAAGTATAATGAAAACATATCATTTAGTAGTCTAACAATTGGAACCAGGTTTACAAATTATATACTTTTAACATGTTGAGATTAAGAAATCATCTTAAAGAGAATACTTTTAAATCGAATAGTATATCATGATATTACCAACATCTACATTCTAAAGATAATTAGAAAATTTGCATTTGAAGTCTGCTATTCAAAGTAGCACTTCAACTACGCTTGGTCTTGCTAAATTTTAGAATGTTTATACAACATCTCTTCGTTAATCAATTTTTACAACTTAAAGTAAATAAACAAAGTAATAACAATATTCTACCTCAAAACACCAGTATTAATGGCATCTAGTTCGACGACATCTTGTTTTTACTTCACCTTTTATATACTCCCTACCTTTCTTAGGTACCATATCATATACTTGCATATAGCGGTCAACTCATCCTCCAGCTCCAACTCCAACTCCCTGTAGTTGAATGAAAAATCGCACTCGCCATATCGTTGTATCAGTACCTGTTATTAGAGACAACAAAAAAGTGATATTAATATAAAATGGATTGCTAACTCTAAATACTGAAAATCATATGAAGTGCGTCCCGTCGAAGATGATTTAATCAAGAAAATGTATTATTATATCTTTCTTCGGAACTCAGATACTCATGTTAAGAATCAAGTGCTAAATTAAGTGCTCCTCTAGGATCCAACTCCCTATTGTTAAATGATAAAATATGATATTAATATAAAATATATTGTCAACTTCAAATAGTGCAAAACATATGAAGTGCTTCCCGTCAAAGAAGATGTAATCAAGAAAATGGACTGTATCTTTATTCAGAACTCACATACTTGCATTAAGAATAAAGCGATCAACTCAACTGATCTTCCAAGCTCCAATTCTCTGTAGTTGAATGAAAAAAATACGTTATTAATTTAAAATAGATTGTCAACTTTAAATACTGCAAAGCATATGAAGTGCTTCCCGTCAAAGAAGATGTAATCAAGAAAATGCAGTGATATATCTTTTTTTCAGAAATTAAGCATGTTTTCTAACTGCCAGTTTGAGGCCTTTCTTAACTTCCTCGCTGCCAGAGACACTCTATAATAATGCAAGTAATGTTGTGTAATAAGCAAAGGCAAAAAATGTAAAACCCTACCAAAATAAATACAAAATCAAAGAATCTAATATCGGATAAATTTAATGAATAAGAAACCAACCAAAACCTAAATGACCTAATCACAATCTCAAATGATAAAAATTTCTTCTATTGTAGCATATAATTGACTTGGAACTTTCATTGTTACATCTCGATTTTTAGCAATTTGTTTACTCTCTTCTTCTAAGGGTATATGGAGCCATATAATATCTTTTATAGTGCTTCTTTTACACACTTTTTTTCTTCTTTGGATAAGCCCCACATTCAAGCTTCTAGAAAGATCTTATTACACTTGAGTACAACGGTTAAAAAAAATTAGCATTTGCTTAATTCCCTACCAATTAGGTTATATATGTACCATATCTTTTAAGAGATTTAGCAGATAATTGAAAGAGTCATATGAAAGAGTCAGTAAATTGCGGAGGAATCTTATAACTCTACAGTGCCAGTTAGTAAGCTCATTTACTTAGTATAATGTGTGATGCGACCATATGCTGGAACTCAATCATCTCAATATTTTTTTTCCATTATCCTTATATAAAATCAAAGAAGTTCATACTTCAATTAAGAAACATCAAAAATGCATGATTCACCTTTACTCATTCTGATAAAAGCACAACTACCGAGTCTACCCAACTCGTCGATCTGGTATCTAGTTGCAGTAGTTATAAGCTTCCCTCATATGCTCTTGCCAGGTTGAATTGAGAAGATTACACTAATATATGGATTAGGTCAACATCTAATGTAAAATGAGGCTAAATTTATATTAGATTTTTTCCTGGGCAGTTCTTCGTGATTATTGTTTACATAGAAATTCATATACACCAATATGGATATTTTTCTAAATCAATGCCTTTCAGCATTGATAGTCCCAGACTTTTGCTGGTGACCCTATTACCGTATATAGTTTTCCATACCTACAATAACAAAAAAAAAAAAAAATATAA
>NC_039358.1:177025930-177044669 GCF_003573695.1 Papaver somniferum
AAAAAATATAAGTAAAAAAAAAAAAGAAAAAAATCGGGAATTGAGTTAAGATACTCATCACCACTATTAACGGAAACCACAACATGATCCATCTTCTACACGCTGCCCCATATCATGTCCGGTGCTTCATAGCTTAGTCCATTTCGGCAGACGAAATGTCATTTCGAATGCGACGAACTATAATACATGACCTCCACGAAGAAAACATCATTTCACGACCAAACATTATGCTTATTTTTAACGGTCCGCGAGTTATAATCTCAAAGGAGTCACTATCCATCCACAAAAAACCCATCAAAACAAAAGCAACACAAAAACCCCAAAAAACAAAATTTTGATGAAACCAAAATTTGGTTTCATCATAAAATTTGATGAAACCTCATAGAATTTGACGAAACCAATTTTTGGTTTCATCATAAAATTTGATGAAACCAATTTTGAAATTTGAGATTTTTGTATCAATTTTTTAAAATTTTCGAGTTTTTGTATAATTTAGTTTAAGATAGAGTTTTAATGAATCCCAACATTTGAGTGGGGTTTTTGTACCACAAGTTTGGTCACCTTGGATTTTTATGACTAGTTTTATATTTTTTTAACAATATATCACCTGGCCTCCACGCAGAAAATATTTTTTTAGTGACCAAAGAACATATTCTTTTGTGAACCCTAACTCCATCGGTGTATGCACCACATCATTCTTCACCCACTAACAATCGTAAAGAAGTCACGAACACCAAGAATTAAAACAAAATCACAAAAGAATTCTCAAAACAACAAAAGGAATTACCTTAAGCAAGTATATTATTTATAACATGAAGCTTCAAAATACCAACAATCACGATCTCCAATCATCGCAGCTATCAGTACATGCAAAAAAAAAATCAAAAATATAAACTAAACAATAAAACCTAAATTCTAAACAACAAAAATATAGAATTTAGGTTGGACCAACAGGATGGTTGGACCGGTGAACCGATGATCCAGTCACTTTTCTGGGTTGGTTCATCATTAACCCAGTAATTTATTAAAAAACCGCTCTCTTTTGTGAAAACCGGATGATCCGGACGGTCCAACCGTTGAACCTGGTGACCTAGACTGGTTTTGCACGGTTTGATCAAAACTAAAAAATTCCTTTGTTAAGAAATTTAGATCGGAAAAAACAGAGAGAAATCCGTGTTCTTCTTAACTAAACAATCAAAATCAACACACCCATGAAAGAATTAATAGATATAGCATATTTAAGCATCATCAAAACATTCTAGATCTCAAACTCAATAACTCAAATCGACAAAATACCAAAAACATCTCAAGTCTGTTAAATCCCTAAAAATTAGAAAAATATCATAGTCCTACTTCCTTAGTCCCTTGACCATTAGCTGAATCTCTGTATTAGTCTGCCCCTAACATTTGTATGGGCGAATTGAGTAATTCTCATGATTGGGTTATTAACACTGTCGACTAATTGGGTGGTTAGCAGCCTCTCTGAGATCGACACGTGTTCACTTCCTGTCCACTAGAGTTAGGTTAATCTTCTATTTAATGTGTAATAACCTGAGAATTGTTCTAAGTAATGAAATTGGTATTTGTTTAGTGTTAGCTACTGTGTTCATTAAGAACCAGATTTACTTTCACCATGTTCATAAATCCAAATCTGTACTAGTATAGTACATTTGATATTCAGAGCCATCCCAATTTTTTTTTCTGATGGGGAATTCAGATCCAAAAACTGTCAAGGAGGTTTTCGAAGTCCTTCAACGAGATCGACAAACCATGGATGAACAATTTGTTTCTTTGGAAGCATAATCCAAATCCACATTAAAGCAATCACAACAGTTTCACAATGCAACTTCAACTGAAATCAAAGCATTGTCAACTCATATTGAAGAATTATTCAAATCTTCTTCTCCTCCAAAGAGACCTTCAGTTCATGAACCAGGTGGATCTTCTGGTCATCTTCCCATGAAGGTAACCCTTTATTCTGTTCATTTCACCCAAATCCCCCTCCTTCTCACTTCAATCGAATCCCTAAACTAGATTTTCCACGTTTCGATGGTGATAATCCCTGTGGGTGGATCCAAAAATGTGACAGATACTTCTTATTGCACAACGTCGAGGAGCACCGGAAAGTTGATATTGCAGCCGTCTACTTGGAAGGTAAGGCCGACAAATGGTTTTTGAATTTTCAAGTTGGAAAACATCGTATTACTTGGTATGATCTAGATCGTGGTATTTGTGCTCGTTTTGAAAATCCTGTCGAAGAAAATTTTGTTGGTTCATTCAATAAGCTAACACAGATCAATTCCGTTAAACAATATTTTGATCAATTTGAGTCTTTCAAAGCTTTAATGTTAGCTAATAACCCTTTCTTAGATGAGCGTTACTTCATTATGAGTTTCATTAGCATCCTTAACGAGGAAATTCGAAATTCAGTTCACATGTTTTATCCTGCTACTCTTTCTCAAGCTTTCGGTCTTGCTAGAATGGAGGAACAAAAATTTCTATCATCCCAGTCTAGAGTCCTCAAACCCATTTCTAATTCATTCTCCTCCTCTAGATCATTTTCTCTCAAGTATTCCTCCCAAATCACTTTCGACAAACTCTAGCTATACCAAAAACACATCTCCCACCCCAAAAAAAATTTCACCCACCAACACAAAGCTAACTTCTACTTCACCAATTATTAAACGCCTAACTCAAGAACAAACGCGCCTTAGACGGGATAAGGGCCTTTGTTACAATTGTAATGAAGTATATTATATGGGTCATGTGTGCAAGGGTCGCCAACAACTTTTTATGGTTCAAGTAGAGTCTCCCTCCACAGATGCTGATACAGAGGAAGATATCTTTGAAGAGGCTGCCGAATCTCCAGTTGAGCCAGAAATTGAGGTCTCTTTACATGCACTTACAGGGTCTCTCACTGGTGATACTATACGTATGCCTGGTATTCTAAATGAGCATACTATCTTTGTACTCATCGACACTGGCAGCATCACCAGTTTTATTGATACTACACTTGCTCAGACTCTTTCCTGCCACATGGAGCCTACTTCTCAGATGCTAGTCACTATTGCCAATGGAAAAAAGACAATTAGCTATGGCATATGCTCTAACCTTTCTTGGAAAATGCAGGGCCATCAATTTACTGAATATTTTCGCTTACTTCCACTTGGGGGCAGTGATATGGTAATAGGGGTTGATTGGTTGCGCAAACTTGGTGATGTAGTTTTCAATTTCTCTACCTTAACTATTGCTTTCTCTTATAAAGGCCAACATATCACTTTGATAAGTACCCAGCCTTCCACTTATTTATTTCAAATGAGTAGTGCAGCTGTTAGCAAACTTTTTTTCAAACACCACTCATAGTCTTATAGGCCATTTTTGTCTCTGTTAACACCACTACAACACCAGCATCTGTACCCCCACCCATTTTACCCCTTCTTGAGGAGTTCACATATATATTTGCTGAACCAACTCAACTACCCCCACATAGAGCATTGGACCATACTTTCCCTCTCAAGCCTGATGCCCAACCACCAAATCAAAGACCCTATAAATGTTCTTATATTCAAAAGGGTGTAGTTGAGCAACTAGTTAAAGAGATGCATTCTTCTGGCATAATCCAACACAACCATAGCCTCTTTACCTCCCCAATTATCCTTTTCAAAAAGAAGGGTAACACTTGGAGATTTTGTTTTAACTATAGAAAGCTAAATAGCATCACCATCAAAGATAAGTTTCCTATACCAGTGGTGGATGAGTTATTAGATGAGTTGAAAGGGGCCATTATATTTACTAAGCTGGATTTGAGAGCGGGCTCTTTCAGATCAGGGTGCACATTCCAGATATCCACAAGACTGCCTTTAGGACTCATCAAGGTCATTATGAATTCAAGGTGATGTCTTTGGCCTCACTAATGCCCCTGCAACTTTTCAGGAACTTATGAATGATATCTTTGCTCCATATTTGAGGAAGTTTATTGTCTTGGTGTTTTTTGATGATATTCTCATTTATAGCTCTTCCATGTCTGATCATTAAGAGCACTTGATAATTGTATTTTCCTTACTAAGACAACATCAAATTTTTGCTAAGATGTCAAAATGCTGCTTTGGTCAACCTCAGTTGGAATATTTGGGTCATATAATAACTGCAGATGGTGTTTGTGCTGACCCTAACAAGATTGCAAATATGCAAAACTGGCCATTACCTACTTCCATAAAAGACTTGAGAGGATTTTTTGGGTTGACATGCTATTATAGAAAATTTGTGAGAAATTATGGAGCTATTAGTAAACCCCTCACAGATCTCTTGAAGAAGAACTCCTTTCTATGGTCCCAGGCTGCAACTACTTCTTTTGAACAGCTCAAAGTTGCAATGACTTCTACTCCTGTTCTTGCTCTTCCAGATTTTTCAAAACAGTTCATTATAGAGAGTGATGCTAGTGATGGCCGCATTGGTACTGTCTTAACTCAGGATGGTAGACCCATTTTCTTCTTCAGCACTGCTCTAGGGCCTAGAGCAAGAGCCTTATCCACATATGAAAAAAAGTTTTTGGCAATTGTCAAAGTTGTCCAAAAGTGGAGGCACTATTTGCAGGGCACCAAATTTATTATTCAGACTGATCACCAAAGTCTGAAATATTTTTTGGAACAGAGACTCACTACAGTTCTACAGCAAAGATGGCTGATGAAACTCTTTGGGATTTGACTATGAGATAAGATAAAAAAGAAAATGTGGTTGTTGATGCCTTATCTAGAAGGCCTCATGCCACAGCTACCTGCAATGCACTGTCTCTTTCTCAGCCTCTTTGGCTCAAAGATCTCCTCCACGGCTACACTAATGATGGCAAAGCTCAACAACTGATCACCCAATTACTTCTTTCTCCTACTGCTGTCCCACATTACACTTATACTGATGAGGTTTTGAGATACAAAGGCAGAATTTTTGTTGTGAAAGCAATGGAGTCAGATCAGCCATTTTGAGCTCCCTATACTCTTCTGCTATTGGTGGTCACTCTGGTATGAAAGCTACCTATGTAAGAGCTAAGAATTACTTCTTTTGGCCTCACATGAAAGAAGATATACTTCTTTTTGTGGCTGGATGTGACATTTGTCAAAGGAATAAAGGTGAGAGTACATTTCCTTCTGGTTTACTTCAGCCTTTACCTATTCCTGATCATGCTTGGAAGCACATAACTATGGATTTCATTGATGGCCTGCCATTAAGTGATAGGAAAAGTGTCATTCTGGTAATTGTGGTCAGATTGACTAAGTATAGTCATTTCATTGCACTCCAACATCCCTATACAACTGCTTCAGTGGCTAAAGTTTTTATAGAACAAGTGTTTAAACTTCATGGCTTGCCATCTTCAATTGTCTCAGACAGAGATAGAGTCTTCACCAGCAAATTTTGGCAGGAATTATTTAAATCTCTGGGTACAGATTTGAATCTTAACAGTGCTTATCACCCTCAAAATGATGGTCAATCTGAGAGGGTGAATTCTTGTCTAGAAGCTTATTTGAGGTGCATCACTGGCCACAAGCCTAGCAAATGGTCCCAATGGCTTGCTCTGGAAGAATGGTGGTACAACACCAGTTACGATACTAGCCTCAAAATGCCCCATTTTCAAGATCTTTATGGTTATCTACCACCACACATGGATTTTCCCACCACTTCAACCACTTATGTAGATTCTTTTGAGAAGTATTTAAAAGACAGGGATGTTATGATTGAGATGCTTAAGGAATCTCTCCACAAGGCACATGAAATAATGAAGTTTTATGCTGACAAAAGTAGAACTGACAGACACTTTACATAGGGTGATCTTGTTTTTTTGAAGCTACAACTCTACAGGCAGGCTTCAGTTTCACTTAAAAAAAAATTCAAGCTTTCTGCTAAATACTATGGGCCATTTTCCATATTGCAGAAGGTTGGCTGTGTAGCTTACAAACTTCAGCTTCATTCTTCTGCTAGAATTCATCCAGTTTTTAATGTCTCTCAGCTTAAGAAACACATTGGCAAGCACTACATTCCTTCTCCTACACTGCCTGTTGTTGATCATGAAGGAGAGATCATCATGAGACCTGAAACAGTTCTTAAATCCAGAACAGTTATTGTTGGCAAAAGGTTAGTCAGGCACCTTTTGATTCAGTGGAAAAATTCTTCACCAGATGATGGAACTTAGGAGGAGCTCTCTACTATCAAGTCGCATTACCCAAATTTCATCCTTGGGGACAAGGATACTGCTCAGGTGAAGGCAATGTCATAGTCCTACTTCCTTAGTCCCTTGACCATTAGCTGTATATCTGTATTAGTGTGCCCCTAACATTTGTATGGGTAAATTGAGTAATTCTCATGATTGGATGTATTAACACTATCGTATAATTGGGTGGTTATAAGCCTCTCTGAGATCGACACGTGTTCACTTCCTGTCCACTAGAGTTAGGTTAATCTTCTATTTAATGTGTAATAACCCGAGAATTGTGCTAAGTAATGAAATTGGTCTTCGTTTAGTGTTATCTACTGTGTTCATTAAGAACCAGATTACTTTCTTTATGTTCATAAATCCAAATTCGTACTAGTATAGTACAAAAAACCCCAAATGATATTAAAAATTGGGTACCAAAACATCAGTACTACATCTTCAAGTAACTACTTATATCAAATCTAAAATCATCTTTACAATGGTGCAAAGTTCTACGTTTCTTTATCAAAAAATAACCATGCTTCTTTGTTCTGTTTTTTAGTTCTTCTGGGTGGGGGAGTGATAAGAGAGTCGGAGACACAGAGAGTTAATGGTGGGGGAACAGGGGACCATGCTTTGAACTAAGGATAGGACTTTAGTGGTGGAAACTGTAAATAATGGTCATAAGAGAAGCAAGAGTACGGAGTGAACAAGGTAAACAATTTTGAGCCATCAGATTAAATTCAATCTCATGGACATATTTATTTACCAAACTAGCCTTAATAGTCTTTCTCACGTCCCCATTCCCAGAATCCCAAGAGAAAAAGATTTTTTTTTTTGAAGCATGGAATATATTATTAGAATTAGGCAGCAATTACACGAGGGTATGTGATACCCAAGGAGTCATCCATTACAATTTGATTAATGCATGGTGGGATTGTATGATCCCAAAATACAGTTGTAATATTCTCCAGTTGGTTGTTGTCCGCCGCTAGATTGGCCAGTCCATCCGCCGCCTGATTGCCTTCCATGTAGTTGTGCTTGACGGTGCAGTGGGGGATCTGTCTCATGATTTGTTTGGTTTCAGATATCATTCCTGAGATGTACCAAGGAATATTATCGTCTGAGGTTAAGAATCGAAGCAAGTTTTCCGAATCAGTTTCAAATTGAACCTTTGGCCAGCTTCGTTCTTTTGCTGTCCTGCTCGCTATGAGCATTGCCCATGACTCAGCTGTAAGGGCGGTGGTGATTCCTAGTGGTTGTTCCACGGATACCAAGGTGTTAGCAGTAGCATCCCTACAAATGAAACCTTCTCCAGCTATTCCTGGGTTTCCTCGCGCTGCTCCATTTGTGTTGATCTTGATACAGTCTAGATCAGGTTTAACCCACCCTATGAAGATTGTTGTAGACGTTCGTGTTGTATTTCTTGGGTTTGCAAGAGCTGGTATTCCAGGTACTACAGGAGGAAGGTTCTCCTGTGCCCAAGAGAATTCTTGTTGTAGACTGTAGCCATCTGGGTGATGTTACCTGGATTTGGTTTCCTTTGTCGATAAATGTAGTCATTCCTAGCTATCCATAATGACCAGAAAAGGAAACAGAAGGCTGTTTTGACAGAGTGATGAGTTTTCGATTGTAGAATTTGTGTGATTGTCATCTGGGGGTTTGGAAAGTTTAGAAGATTTTGGGGGGGTGTTTGAATGAATATGGAGTCTCGTGAGGAGGATGTTCCATGTGTCCATTTCTACTTGACAGTGGAGGAGAATATGACTAGCAGATTCTGTATTGGAGTTACATTGTGGACAAATGTTGGTATCGGTAAGGTGGATGTGATTTAGAATGGTGAAGGTCGGGATACCTTCGTTGATTGCTTTCCACAAGAAAAGCTGTAATTTTGGAGGACATGGGAGTGTACAAAGAAACTTGGTTGGTGGTAAGGGGTTTAGGTGGGAATGATCCGATAAGCTGGTTAAACACTGATATCCAGATGATGTGGTGTACTTTCCAGATTTGGTGTAAGGCCAGATGATTCTATCAGAAGGGTTATTTTGGGATAGGTGGATATTTACGATTCGTTGGATTATATGGGGTGGCAAGAGGTTTAGTTGATCATGATTCCAGGTATGAGTGAAAGGATCAATGAGATCAGCAACTGTCTGGACTGGGTAGCAGCTCTCCGGGTCTAGAGAATTAACGAACTGTGGGATCCAGTTTTCTTGAATAGGGGTTGTTAATCCATCTCCGATTTTGTAGAAAAGATGATGCTTAATTGTGGGAATGAGGGATGCTAATTGCCTCCATTGGGAACTGATTGAAGATGGGTTAGCTGGAGTTCCTGAAAACAGGGGTTGTTGCTTAAGATATTTTTCATTACAAAGGATAGAATAGATTGAATCTGGTTTTTCATGGATGTTCCAGACCCGTTTCATGAGTAACGCTTTATTGTGATCGCTGCTTCTTCGAATTCCTAGCCCGCCTTCTGCTTTGGTCCTAGTCATCTTATCATAACCCAGTGGGTGAAGCTTTTTGATTGAGGAGTCATGTCCCCAAAAAAGGTTTCGGGTGATGCGATCTATTTTCTTATTCACATTGACATGTAGAAGTTGTGCTTGCATGATGTGGTTTGATTTAGGGGTTAGGGAAGATTTTATTAGAGCTAATCTTCCCGAAGGTGTTAGGCATTTCGTCATCCAGCCTTTTGCCTTGCGTGCCAACCTATTTAGCAGAGGTTCAAAAATGTGGCGAGAGGATCTTCCATGTTTAAATTGGATTCCTAGGTAGATCGGGGGTGTCGAGGTGGTGGGATTCTCGAAAGCTTGATGAAGGTTAAGTAATTGTTGTTGGTTGAGCTTTGGATGATGGATGATTGTGGATTTCGAAGAATTAATGTGTTGGCCTGCTGATGTGTTGTATGCTTGGAGAAGGTGCTTGAGTTGATTCGTTCCTTCCGTTGTAGCCTTATACGTGATGAGGAGATCGTCCGCATACATAAGATGGAGAATTGATGGAGCCTTTTGTGAAATGCGTAGTCCATTCATAGCTTTGTTGGTCTCAAGGTTTCCCAAGTTTGTTGAGAGAATTTCCGCACAAATAATAAACACATATGAGGAAAGTGGATCCCCTTGTCTTACTCCTCTAGTTGGAGTGATATATCCATGTGGCGTGTCGTTGATGTTGATTGAGTATGTAACCGTAGATATACAAAGCATGATGTATTCTACGAAAGTTGGCGGGAAACCTAATTTGGCAAAGGCTTTTCTAATGAAACCCCAATCTAGACTATCATAGGCTTTTTGAATATCTAATTTAAGTGTTATTTTGGGATCTTTAGTGTTGGTTGAGGTTTTAATATGATGAAAAAGCTCCCCAGCAATTGCTATGTTATCTTGGATAGATCTTTGGGGTACAAAAGCACTTTGGTAAGGGCTTATTACAAAAGGGAGCAAGGGGCGTAAGCGGTTGACTAGGATTTTTGAAATGATTTTGTAGGTGACATTACAGAGTCCTATATGCCTGAATTGTGATGGTGTGGATGGGTTGTCTATTTTGGGGATTAAAGTTAGGTTTGTATGGTTCATGAGTGGGTGGATATTGAAGGAGTTAAAGAAACTATGTACCATCTCTATTAATTGTATGTGGGTTGTTTCCCAGAAAACTTTGAAAAACTTACTAGTGTATCCGTCTGGACCTGGAGCACTTTCAGAGTTGATGGAAAATAATGCTTGTTTGATCTCTGTAGGAGTTACTTCTTTCGTCAGCGAGGCGCATTAGCTTGGTGTTAACCTTGGTGTTATTACAGCAAATAGGATTTCATCTATCATTGTACTTGGAGCCGTATATTGATCGGTGAAGTGATCGAGCATTAGTCCAACCACGACATCTTTGTCTGTAACCCAATTGTTTTGATGATCTTGAAGTTGCTGGATGTTATTGCAACTTCGGTGGATTGTTGCTTTGATGTGGAAGAATGTGGTGTTATGATCACCCTATTGCAGCCATTGAATTCTTGATCTTTGTCACCAATAAGTTGTGTGGCAGTCAAGTAACGTCATGTGTTGTTCTCTGAGTTGTTTTTCACGGAGTTGCCAATATGTCAAATCATTGCCAGTACGCATGGCGCATTGATGTTGTGCCATTTTGATTTGCGCCGTTGATTTCTTGATCATAGTGGGGAGGTGGCCGAAAGTTTCCTTATTCCATTCTGTAAGGATTTCACTGGTTGAAATGATCTTGAGTTGCAAATTCAGTGTGGGTTCTGAATCATGAAGCCTTATAACATTCTGTAAGGATTTCACTGTTGTAGTTGTGGGTGGGTGAGCCATAAGTGCTCAAACTTATAGTTTTTGCTTCCTTGCCAGTCAATTGCTTTAGTTTGGAGTAGAATTGGGGAATGGTCTGAGGCTATTCTCGGAAGGTGCGTAACTCCTGCATGTGGTTTGGACGTTCGCCACTGTTGAGTTTCCATAGCTCTGTCAAGTCGTTCCAGGATGTTATCTTGTCCTTGCTGATTATTCGTCCAAGTGAACGGATCGCCTCAGAATCCCAGATTTAAGAGTCCCATTTGATCAATTAAGTTGAGAAACGGTTGGGTTTGTGCATATGTTACCTGTCTGCCTCCTTTTTTCTCTGATTGATTCATTACTTCATTGAAATCTCCAATGAGGACCCATGGTACATTGATATTAGAAAAAATTGATGGGAAGCCGTGCCAGAAATTGCTTCTTGCAACGGGGTGGGGGGGTGGGGGGGGTGGGGGGGGCATAGGTGCCAGTGCACATCCAAGGATGTTCGGGTGCCAGAGGAGTAATAAGTACGTGTATATAACTATGGAAATGGAGGATGATTTGCACATCGTAGTTATCCTTCCACATTAAGCATAATCCTCCCTTCCTACCAACTTTAGGGACTGAGAAATGATTCTGGAATTGAAGCGATTATGCGACAAAATTCATATGATTGTTGGTGGCTGGTGTTTCGGATAAAAAAACAAAAGATGGTTTGTATAGTTATATTAAGCTTCGAAGACGTTGTATTGTGTTTTGCTGATTGAGCCTTGACAATTCCATGCCAGAATGCTCATCTTGGTAACCCAACAAAGTTACAGTAGTAGGTATAAAGTAATATAATGGACTCCAACAATTAAAATTTTACACGTAGAAACTTTCCGGTATAAGATACAACTTAAAAAATATTACAATGTTTTAGACGGGAACAAGCTAAAAATAATACAGAGAAAACTTTAATGAAAATGAGAGAACTTTGAGATGATCAAAGTATATTTAGTGGACTTACCTGGGGGTTATTAAGATCATAGGAGCATGGGTTTTGGACAGATGGAATTGCTTCTTCATATTCAGTACACACACAAGAGGCGCTAAGGAGGCTTGAGAAAGACCAATTTGTACAAGTAAACAAAGACAAAAAAAAAGTTTCGAAAAACATTTTAACTGAAATTAACACACGAGAAGATTAAACCCAAAGAAAACAGAGTTCCTAGAAACTGAACATCACATAAAAATACCTTAAGCTCTGAGTCGAAGAGAATTAAGAGATACTTAAAAGAATTCACAGATTGTTGCATATATCCACGACAAGGAGAACACTAAAATGCTAGAACTAATATCAAAACCAATACAAATTATCAAGTTCACTAAACTACACAGGGCCAAAAGAACATCAAATTAACTACACTACACAGGGCCAAAAGAATACAAAAGGTCATAAGACAAGATTAATGAAAAATAGGGGAGATAAATAGGATTCCAAGCAGGATAAAACTACGGATTGGTTATCTAAACTATATTTTCCAACGAACTGCATAATACTAAGCAGAAATCAATCACAATTTCACCGAAGTTACATCATGATAGATAATAAAAAGCAACCCGCAAACTTTGCTTTAATGACATACAATCCTTTACTGGATTTTCAAACCAATTGCATAACACTAAGCCGAAGATCGTTATCACAATTTCAGAAGAAATTACACATCTCTAGATCATCACCACAATTTCAGGAGAAATTACACATCTTTAGATCACCACCTCAATTTCGGAAGAAATTACACATCTTTAGATCACCACCACAATTTCAGGAGAAATTACATATCTCAAATTCATCCATACAAAACTGAAAAAATTCATACTATCCATTTCCGAAATGAAACAAAAGAAGGGAAGATGGAAGCAAAATCCTAATTGTATCTCAATAGCACACCAATTAAGAGATAGAAATAAGAAGGATCATCATATTTTAATTAGGAGCATCAATAACCAATTAATTCAGCTAAATCAAGAGAACCCTTGCTTGGAACGCAGGAGTGAACATAAGTTCACTTAAAAAGCACGGCCAAAAACCACAATACCCTAAGCATACAGACCCAAGTTAACAATCCATAGAACAACAGAAAAACACATAGGAAGAGAAATCCGATAAATCTTTGTTCTGCAAACCCAATTGAGAACCCCTAAATCCGAATCGAATACCTACCCAACAGAGAGATCCTAAATTGTTTTTTTTCCCCATAAATTGCTAAACCTAGATTTTAACCCCAAAGAAAATTACCAAAATAAAAATACAGGAAAACCTAATCAAACATTTCAGGATCATGATTGAACAGAGGATCTTGATAATAAACAAGCCTCACAAAAACCTTAGAAAAAATTCGACCTAGTCTTGGATATTCCGAAACAAAGAAAAGGAAAAAAGGTGAAAGAAAAACTCGCCCCTTTAGACAACCTCTCGTACCTTAATCAGGTTCATCTTCTGCGTCCCATGCTCATGATCTATCATCTCCCCCAAGCTATCTTACGGTTTACTCAAAGAGGAAAGATTTCGCCATGAAATTGCCTGAAAGTGAGGAGAGAGAAAAAAATCGACTTTTCAAGAGAAAAAGTGTATGTTTAAGTTAGATAGCAGCTTGCCTTCCATACACATTTGACCCAGTAACCCGGTTTGAACCAATGGTTAAAGCAGTTAACCCTTGACCCAATAATTTGCTGGTTTGATGTCCGGGCCGGTTTTGAGAATATTGATGAACATATATACAGAAAGTTGTGAAACTCAAAAATTCCACTGCCTAAAGTTTCTTTTTTTTTAGGAAATAATATCACTCATCTATATTTTGGGTAGATGCATTTGATTGTTGTAATATTTTTGCGCATAAAGTATTGAGCATCTTTTACCGTTTGGAAATGATTTTTATTTATTTCTATTGTTGTTTTATTCATGGAATTAATGATATTAAGAAAAATAAATATAGAATTTTGTTTCGGAAAGTATTCTTCTAAGCCTTTTTATTTTATTTTAAATATCTTAAATTTCTATCTAAATAAATCCGGTATTTTTTACCATTCGTTTTATTGTACGCCTAAAATAAAGGAAATGTGAAACTTTACGAACAATTTCCCAAATTTAAAAATATAAAAATAAATATCTATCCAAATTTGAACTTAAATACATATTCCAATTTTAAGGAAAAAATATTACTAAATTTAGGTAAACCATATTGTTTGTCAACGTTAGTTTTCTTTTTCTTTCCAAATTTTGGTAAACAATCTAAACTAACTCCAAAAATAATATCAAAATATATTTATTTTCTAAACTAATTATTTAAATTTAGGTTAGTATAAAAGTTTACTTACCGTACTAAATATTTAAGCAAACGGTCAAAGGCTTTTTTACCCTAAGAAAACCCTGCAAAGATCCTTTTACCTTGAATTATTTCGATTTTTTTTAGCTTATTAATTCTTTTAGATTTAAAAGACTATATATTAGAGATTTTTATCCATATATAATTATTTAAAAAAAATATAAATATAAATCTGATTTTTTTAGATACTCGAAAATATAAATATTAATTTGGGTTAATAATTAATATAATAACTTTTATATTTTTTACCCTACAAACGATCCAAAATATATATATATGATTTTTACCCTGTAAATATGTTTACTCGATTTTTTTGGGGTTTTTATCACAATTATGCGAATTAATATTTTTTTTCTTTTTGCAAATACTCAAAATTAATATAGTAATTTTTAGATTTTACCTTCGATCCATAAAATATAAAACAATTTACCCCATAAACATGATTGGATTTTTATCCATAAACGTCTGAAATTAATATAGTATTTTCTTTATTTCTTTTAGTTTTTTATCATTAATACTTGAAATTAAGATAGTTATTTTTAGATTTTTTACCTTACAAACAATCCAAAAAAATATAAATATGATTTTTTTATCCCATAAATATGTTTACTCGATGTTTTGGCTTATTATCATAAATTTCCGAAATTAATATAATAGTTTTTTTTTCTGGATTTTTATCATTAATACACGAAATTTATATATAGTAATTCTTTTCGAAAAATTCGACGGTCATGATTTAAAAAAAAACTCATGTAAACTCGGTGTAACTATATGCAATAATTTTAGGTCGTCTAATCAAAGATCTTGGCTATCTAATGTTTAGACATATCAAATAATGAGGCCGTCCGTTGGGTGCATACCAACCACCTACCTAATCTACATCGCACGTTGTTGCATCAACGAACTATATTTCACGAAATTTCATTTGACGAATACGGATGATTTTTCTCCGAGCCAATGAGAACACGCGATTACGCTCACCAGCCAATATGAGAAAGGGTAAGCTCCACCAATGCTACTTTTATTCTGGAGTGACAGATGGGATTGAGTTTTTAGGTTGTCGATAAATCAAGCCCTATTCTTTGGTTTAAGAGAAATAACTAATTTATTTTTATACACCCAATTTACCCTAAGAGGAAAAAAATTAAAGCATTCCAGAAATTATTTTTTTTTTGAAGCATAGTCATTCCATACATGTGAATTATGTGACTTAAAAGATATGCTTCTAAAAAAGGAAAATAAAAACAAAAAACTGATATGGATATAATTATTATTATTTTTTAAGAAAGGCAAGATATCTTGGATGGCTTAATATGGATTTTCTTACCTGATAGATATATCATTTTTTATATTTGTGAAGCATGTCTAGATTTGCCATCAGATTTCCTATTTGATTTTCTAGATTTGTTTTTAGCCATTTGTAGAATTTATTTCTGAAATTCATGTATTTAAAAATTAGCATAGGGTTTCTCTTTTGCCTCGCGATGCGGCTTCATTCTGTAGCTTTGCTCTAAGCAATTTTGGTATCTATGTTTAAGCATTCCTGCTGATGGATGTTACATAACATCTGAATAACTTGAAACAAAAATGTAGCACCTAACAACGTGAATTTGTTTCATAATTCTTAATAAAATTCGCACAAAAATTCGATCATGGTAAATGGTCTGGAAAGGGATATATCATGGAATAGTTTACAGACCACACTGTGTATCATTTTAAATTTTTCTGATGAGAATTTGATATATCCATACCAACACGTTTATAGACCACTGTGTAATTGTCCATGAGTTGAATAGAATCATATTTAAAAAATATCTTAATATTACCATTATAATTAAGAGACCATGCATAGATAGACTGACTAATCAGAGAATAAAAATAACTAAAACATCAAATACTTAAGTAAGCACTAATTAATGGAGGAATCAGGGGATTCTTCCATTATCAACTTGACCTTTTTGGCAGGATTGTCCTTCAGATACTTATTTTCAACATCAACTTGATGTCGTTTGGATCCCTGTCCATAAGTGGTACTGGTATGCACATTATTCAGTGTATGTGATGTTATTTTTTCGCTTCCGTGTTCATGTTCTACAAGAGGTTCTTTAAGTTTTGGAAGCGGGTGCTCAAAATATCCTGATATTCTTCTTTTTCCTTTAGAAACACAGTTAAACAGGTAAAGTCTCCATTGGGGGGCCATGCCTCCATTGTTATCCATCATAAGTTGTGTTTTATTCACTTGTTGCTGGTAAAAAAAATATTAATTGACACGCTAATTATCTCAACAACATTATCAAATGATAAATATATGAAAATCTGAAAATTGAAACTTATGGTCGAGAAGCTAACCGTACCTTACAGTGAAATCCTATAAATTAATATGTTCTAGCACTGGAAGTTTATATCTATATTATAAAAAAAAAAGTGCTGTGTGTGTAGCCTTACAAATCTGATCATCGATTTCGTCATCCCACGATAGAGATTGATCGGTTATATGTCCTATATAGACGTCCGTCCGATCCCTTAGCTTCCTAATAAAAATATGATTCTAAAGATTATTTAACGGCGTCGGATTCTTGGATTTCTTAATTTGACTGCAGCGTCGGATTTCCTAATTTGACTAAGTTTCTGTTAATATAGGCTAACACTAAGTAGATGTATTTATAGAACAGAAGAGCATCATTCTTTAACGGTTTCACCAACAGATGGTCTTCTATCTATAGTTCTTCCCCTCCATTAACGACTTCTAATTCTTAACTTCATCTCTCTATATCATAATAATACTGAGTTATTAGTACTAAGTTATTATTATGGATGATTTAAAGGATGGATACGGTGAAATAAAAGAAAACAGAGCTGATGATTTAAAAAAAAATTGGTCTAAAGAGGAAAGGAGAAGAAAGAAAACCTAATAGAGGAAGAGAAGTGAATTGGGTAAGAGGTTTTATGTTTACTGCAACCAAACATCTCCTTACTAATACATCTTCACGGTAAACATATGGCTAAGGGTCGGTTTGGATTATGTTTGGTGGATGACCCTCCATGAAGATTATTCGTATACACCATATATACTCTGGTTCATCGAATAAGTCATTTGAACGTTCAATCATCCAATAAGCATAATGATTTGTACCATAACTTTCTCAAGAAAATTTAAGTTAGCCTCAACTAATCTAAAAGCTATTTTTAAAAATAAAATAAAATAAAAAACATGGTAAAGATTTATGTGCGAGATTTAAGTGTCACAACCCCGACCAACAAAACATTAGGGAATGTTTAAGGGCCACGATCGGGGCTGTAAGCCCCGACTAATTTGACCTGACCAACAAAATACTATAGTAGTCTCAAGGGACCACGGCCCCAGCTAATTTGATCTGATCAACAAAATACTATGGTATCCTCAAGGGACCACGGCCGGGGCTGTAAGCCCCGGCTAATTTGACACAACCACAAATACTAGGGACGCAAGTTCGAACTAACTTATAAGCTCAATGTTTGACCGTTATAATCTAATTAGTTTTGTGAATGACTAAAAAAGATTTTGGTAGAATATGGACTAGCCGATCAAACAACAAAACGAAAACGAAAAAGATTGAGCCCCGGCCGTAGGCCGGGATGATACCTAGTAGGATCTATATAATTATCAAATCTGTACCGGTCGTACTAAAATCTGTACTTACCATATTTATAATCATTTGAAATGGATAGTTATTACATAAAAATGTACATTTTTCATGATTAAATATATACACATTAAATATTTTGATTTGGTTAAGATACCACATTATTACCTGCCATTCTTACATTTTCAAAGGACACAATTCTGTAACCCGTTGATAGCTTGGAAATGCTAAACCTCTGAATGGAATACACATTTCCCTCCTTGAATTTCCCTTCAAACAACTGTATGTAATCTTTTTCTACCTTAACATGCATCTGAGTACCCTGCATTACGTTCAATCAACAATTAATTTCCACACTTGATCGACCCAAAAAAATAAAAATAAATAAAAGATACTTTTACCGAGAATGTGCTTCAGAGGTCGACTAACTCACCTATTGTTCAATGAGATGAAGGTCAAGACTCCATAATTGACCTGTTTTTTGATTTTCAAATCTCTTGCCATTTTCTCAGAAAAAAAGCGTGCATGATTTACTGATGTGTCTGATTCATAACCAGGAGCTTAAAGGGGTTATAAACTGTCCCGAGGTTTCTTGTCTACATATATACATCAGACATTCAAATTTTGTATTTGCTTGTTACAAAGAAAAATTTCTAAAAGAAAAAAACAACAACCTAGGAATCCTATAAATGCATATCCAAACTGTGACACTTGAATTGGTTTACATACCATGGAAATCAACTGCCATTGCTCTCTCTTTGATGTGATTTTTTTCAAAAGTTATAGTCGATATCTCCTGTTCCCTACCTCTTATTTCACAGAAACTGAAAGTACGTGGCTTTGTGCAGGGATGAAGAGTGATTTGTATCCTTTATATAGATGTTGGAAACTTGACTCCAAAGAAAACCTTACAACTGCTATGGAATTAATTCTCGTTATGTGACAATATATAAATAAATATAACACATAAATATGGTTTTAATTAATGTGACTTGAACAATGGTTACAAACTTTACCATATTAACCATTTGCTTTGTTTATATTAGTAAATTAACTGTATTAATGGAATCCGTAAGATTGTGTTCAGGTAAATAATTAGATTTTTTCAGATACTCTAAACATAAATATTAATTTAACTTTACCATATTAACCATTGGTTTTGTTTATATTAGTAAATTAACTGTATTAATGGAACCCGTAAGATTGTGTTCAGGTAAATAATTAGATTTTTTCAGATACTCTAAACATAAATATTAATTTAAAATATCAACTAATATAGTAATTTTT
>NC_039358.1:177045164-177082498 GCF_003573695.1 Papaver somniferum
TATAATAATCTTTTTGTCATTTCTATATTTTTTTCTTTTTTTTACTTACAAAATATTTTAAAAATATAAATCTCATTAATTTATCCATAAATACGTTGAATTGATTTTTTTTTATTCACAAATGTAAGAATTAATATAGTATTCTTTTTTTATTTTATGTATTTTCTATAATAAATACATGAAATTATAAAAGATTCAAAAAATATAAATTATATTATTTTATTCCATAAATATGTTGAATTGATTTTTTTTTAATCATAAATGTTCGAAATTAATATAGTAGTTTTCTTTATTTTCTGGATTTTCACAATAAATGCATGAAATCAATATAGCATTTTTTCTAAATAATGAGGGTCGTCCGTCGCGTGTGTCCTAATAATCCACCCAATCTACATCGCACATTGTCCGATCCCCGCACCATATTTAACGAAATTTCATCCGACGAATACGAATGGTTTCTCAATTAGCCAATGAAAGTGCGAGATTACGCTTACCAACCAATAGGAGAGAGGAATGGTCAGTGCTGGTTATTATTTTCCATTAACCAAATATTTTTCTCTCCCACCCCACTCCCGCTCATTTTTATTTGTATTTCTACTTATACTTGATTTTTTAACCTTGTTTCCTGGATCAGGGTTTAGAAGGAATGTACACCGTAGCACAGAAATATATGCTGTTGAGACCAATATCTAACACTCACAGGCTGATGGGGGCTCGTCTTTGGAATTTTTGGGAAAATACAGTATTGAGGTTTGAATGGGTTATATTCTTTTTTTTTTTGACAAAGGTAAATATATTAAACATCAAAGGAAAGATACATCACAAGACAAGTTTACAGTTAGAGTAGCTGGTGTAACTTGCCACCACTCTCCAGTACTACAAGACTTACAGACAGATTTGGCTAGACAATCTGCCGCCTTATTACAAACTCTTGAAACATATCTACATGACCAGTTGTTATATTTATTACATAGTTGCACACATTTATATAACAAAGGAGAGGATTGCCAGGGAGGAGGCATACCCATATTGACAAAGTTTACTAAGTTTTGAGGAAATACAGTATTGAGGTTTGAATAGGTTTTATTCAAGTTCTAGATATAGATATGTAAACTGTGAAATAATTGGTCTATGTACTTAATCAGTTTTGTGCTTCTGGGAAGGTACGACGTGTACTTGCATATAAGCATCATTTTTCTTTTTGTATTTACTTAAGCTTTATTGGATGTTTCCTTAAGTTCTAATATATGAGATGATTGGTTCGTATTTGTAGGATGCAGAGAAGTAAAACTGATGACGCGAGTCACGGGGAGAAAGAAGATGAGTGTTTTTCTAGTCTTTTACTCTATGATATTAGAACCTTAACTCGAGTCGACTGCTTGAAAAATGCTTCAAGTTATCGTGGTTAATTGTTTCACCTTAATTACAGTGAGGATACATGCGAATATATAGACGATAAGGTTATCAGTTTGAAAAGCAGCCGTGAAATGCTTATCATCTATAAAAGTTTCTTGCCCTGAGATGCTTATCACTTGCATTTGATAATTTTCTCATTATATTTGATTTGCAGCCAAGTCAATTTGAAAGAAGATGTAAATCCTGGAGGTGAGTATAAATTTTTTGGGAAGATACATGGTTAATGTTTGTATTCCTATCAGTGTAGTTGATCGAAGTCTCTCTTAAACACCAGATTTTCTTCCAGCGTTTGTGTAAGTTTTTTGGTTCTTGTTTTGATTAGTTGGAAGATGGTTAATGTTTTTACTCCCATCAGTGTATGCATATATTTTTAACTTAATGGGTAAATTGTATCTAGTTTTTTCTATCTAGAGATGAACTCATTCGCTCACGTTGGATGTCTAAATTCTTGAAAATGAAGATGATGAATTCTTACGTGTAAAATTCTACTCAACTGTGTGGAGTTTTCTTTAGGTTTTCTAGTTGTGGAAGTCCTTAATGTATGATCAGGTGCTTAAGTTGTAGAATTCATGTACCAACAACTTGAGATTTCAATGTTTTCTTACACTAAGTTAACTGAATTATTAAATCGTGATAGTTACTTAGCTTTGTATTTTTTTTAGCTTCAGCTGCTTAGTGATCATGAAGGAGAGGTGCTCAAAGTGGTAGATTTCAGGTCCAATTCTATCATACTCTTGTGTCTGCAGAAATATTTTCTTATTTGTTACAATATTATCTGGAGGTGAATCTGAGGAGATGTCAAAAGTCATTCTTGCAACAAACAAAATTGATCCTGCTTTGCTAAAGCCTGGACGAATAGGTTGGGAGATCGAGTTCCCTCTTCCTGTCACCAAAACAAGGAGACGCATTTACCAGGTACTTGTTCTCATTCATAAACTGCCACATTTGTATTTTGTGCCCAAATAACATAATGTTTTGTTAATTGTGTTGTCTTAATGCAATATGGATTCTTGTGCAGTCTGCATTCTTCGTGATTGTGTTTTAATTGTTTTCGTGTTTGTAGAACACAGATCCACACTTCATGCATGCCATTGGCCTATGATGTGAACCTAGAATAGTTTGTGAAGATTAAGGATGAATTCTCTGGAGCTGATATCAAGGTTATGTTTACTGAGGCCGGTTTGCTTTCTTTAGAGGAACACCATATGAAGGTAAAAATTTAGTTGAATAGATTGTTATGTTGGATCATGCGCTGACTGTATTTTATCGGAACATGAAGATCGACCCACTGGCATACACACCTAAATACTGATCTCCAACCGCTGTTTGCACATCTGTGTTATAACTGTTGTTAAATTTTGCAGAATGGAAAATTAGGTTTCCAACTACTTTGCCTTTATTTATTCAGTTCTGACTCCAATGGGTTATGAAGGGTACTCATAAGTAACCCCTTCACTACTTGGCAGTGTCAGCGGCGTTGTAAGTTCCTTCATACTACTTTCTTTCAATACATGAGCTCAAACTAAAGGCCAATAACTTAAGACTTCAGACGTATGGTTAGGGATTTCGTCATTTTCTGATCTTGGTTCATCACTGAATAATAAGTATTTTGTTGTTATTGCAGGAAATTTCTTTGTTCTTACTTGTATCATACTACATTTTCTAGAATAATGCACCGATTGCTGCTGTTTGTTCCCTATTTTTGTATATTGGATGGTACCAGGTATGAAAGACTTTGTGTTCATTGATGCACGATATTTTGGCTATACTAAATTCAGAGGAGAGTATAAATTTCTATTGTTTCTCCTAGTGATATTTGGGCTGTTGATCAGTTTTTACAAATTGAAAGAAGCATGAAGAAAACCTTTTCTACCTGGTAATGTCAAAGCTTTGTATATTCTTTAGTATAGTTGGTAGTGACATCGTATTCTACCTTGTTATATAATGACATGATACTCTACATGGTTCTGATTTTTCAATTTCAGCCAAATGATATCAGTAAACTGTCAGTGATATCTTGGTGTTCTGGTGCTGAAGCCTGCAGGTTGTAACTTAGCTTGGAACTAAGTGTTGGTCACTGCAAAGGGAAGATAGATTAGAAGCATCTGTAGTCGTAAAGTGATAAGAAGATCGATGAGAAGAGGAAACTCCGCTAAAAGGTGTATGTGTGCAAGGCAAATGTTCAAGTTTGAAGGACTTTAAAATTGTGTAACAGTGTTTAAAATTGCTTCATAGTCAGTGGATTCTGGACGCTTAAGTTACTGATTTGGGATAACAACTACAATCATATGTAGCTTCATGAAGTATATAATAACTAAATTTCCTGAAATTGCCATTCGATTTTTTTTATTTTTTTTATAATAATTATATAATTTGAGACGTTTATATATGTTGTTAAATTATTCTACATGTTGCTTTACTAACATATATATTCGTCGCTAATTAAATTAAGAGACTCTTATATGTGTCGCTTTAATAAATTAAGGGACACTATAAGTGTCACTTCAAACGTCTCAAACGATTCCGGACGCACGATGTGAGACACTTATACGTGTCTCTTAAATTCTAAGCAACACCTATAAATGTCCCAAATCGTTGATTTGGTGTACTTGTTGAGAATGTGGAGGAAAAGGAGCTGGAAGTGTGTTCGCATGAACCTGATGGTGAGGACGTAGATTTTTTAGCTAGTTGGGAAGTTAAAAGAAGGGCTAGGGAGGCTGCAAAGCATTTGGAGGATTCGGGGAAGGACTCTAGCCGTAGACAATCCAAGAAAGAAAACACGGAAAGCATAAACAAAATAAACTTGGTTTCTGTACGTGAAAGGGATTTATAAAATCCTAGGATTTTAAAGTTTGGTCGGACTCTTGTTCCGGCAGTAAGAAGGATACAGACTCGGGCTTGCACGTAGGGAGAAGTGGGCTTGAAAATATGGATAGGGGAGCACAGCCCAAGGATGTTGATAAAGGGATAGAAGACACTTTGGTGCCTATGGTAAATGCTAATACTTCTATTCAGTTAATTAAAGAAGAATATGAGGTTCTTTGTACAATAATTTTTTTTTGATATTCAACAAAAGTTTTTGAAGGATTTATCTTTTCGAAAGAAGTATGTCAAGAAAATACAAGATCAATCAAAAAGAATGAGGACTCCAAAGAAGAAAACTAAGAATCAATTAGTGCTAGTGGCACTAAATTAACAAAGGAGGAGGAGGATACACTTGATCTCATTTATGATGAGAATTTCAGAAAACATTTTATAGAAAATGACTCTTTCAAAGAGGAGTGTATGCTGAAAATTAGGAGTTTAGTTTTTTTTTCTTTGATTATGTTTTTTCAGTTATGAGTCTCTGGAGTTTTTTTGGCTTTTATAGAAGTTATTTTATTTTACCACCTGGTTTATGGGTGTGGGTGGCCTTGTGCCTCCTGATTGTAATTGTTGTAATTACGTTTTTTGCTTAATAAACTGTTGGACTTAGCAAAAAAAATTATTTATTTCATATTTTTTTCGTGAAGAATTTTTTACAACAAACATTCAAATTCAACATTTATTTGTTACAAGTTGATGTCCCACGAATTACGATATTTGTTACAGTAAATGAATTCCCGGAAAAAGTTTTAGCAACTTTTATTGTCTCTTCTGATTTATCTTGGGTTAGACGAAATGAATTATACAACAATAAAAAACTAAAAAAGTTGAGCCGTAGAGGTATAACCATAGAGTTCTCTTCATAGTTCGCCTTGCAGCTCTTACTATAACTTAAAGATATTGCTTTAGCTTGGGTAAAGATCTTACATAAACTACTGAAAGAGAGTTTAATACTTTGTCCAAGACTTAATTGCTCTAGCTATTTCGAAGTGGCTCCGGAAGTCAATATCAATGGCCAAGCGTTAAGACACTCCAGTTTCAAGGTGAATGGCCACACCAATAAATTCATGATCACTTTCACAAAAATAGAGAAACAAGTGAGGAATATACCGAATGGTAACAACAAGGTCTAGAAAGACTGGCGATGGATAACATGGATATTTAAAACATAAATAAAAAAAAAAACAGTACCGATTAAGAAAAGTTGTAACTCAACATTCTTCCAAAAATAAACCAGATCTATGAGACCCTGTGAAATCACTTTCCCAAAACCAAGCTGGAAACTTGAAGCATAGAGAAACTGAAGTAGTGTTGCTTATTTCACTCTATTAAGCTGGTGCACAAACAGTTATGAATATGTTTGTAAAAAGTTTAACCGTTTTTTTTCTTCATGTAACAATATGTTGAAGCTTCTCTTCCATATTAAATAGGCTTATTATGGACTAAACTATTTTTGAAAATATAAAAGTGAACTTAGACATTATTTATTATTAAATTAGCAAACCCTTATATTTATAACCGTGGACAAAAATTAATTGATCATCATGAAAGGTTGAGCCAGAGATGTAGTCCAGCTGATACCTAGAGACAGAGAAAAAAATAATTGCCAAGGGTAACTAAACTTTAAATCAAGAGCTCATGGAAAGTAAGACCTATAATAATGTTGAACTTCTTGGAAAGTAAGATGATGTAGCGTTTTTAGACAAAACATAAAACACTTCTAGCATGAATATCTTGGGTTCTTAATTAAGAGCCTTGATATTCAGATGATAAAAAGGAATTGGAGAACTTCTTGCAGGATCTAGAGCAACAAAATAACATCAAGGGTTGGAGATGACTTAAACCGTTTGAGTCATTTGAATATAAAAAAACACTGTAATGCACAACTAGAAAACAGAAACAGTAAACTAAGGTAATTGACAAAGATAAACGATGAGAACTCTAGATTGAAGCAATAAAAATGAAGATAAGGAGTTTCTAGGATAAACCTAACTCACTTGTATAATCAATAGATTATAATCGTATGAAAATATAATAAAAGTCTTCCCTCTATGGACGCCATAGCAACCTATTTATACTAGAAAGAAAAATACTAGAAAGAAACCTAAATAGGGAAAACTAATACTTGGAAAGAGATGCCCTTTCTTAAGAGACAAACTAGCAAAACGTATCCTAAAATAAAGAAACTCTACAGAGACATATTATGCCCCTACATCAACCACCCAATCTTGAAAATAAGCTCGGCTCCGACGAGAATGCTGCGGCGGCTTCAGCATATACTTGGGGGTGACGCCGTTTCAGTTCTTCTTCTGTTATCCATGTACTACTCTTAGCTATTTTTCCTAGCCATTTTACTAAGAACTGTCGATACGGATTTCCACGTCGGGATCTTGTTTCCTTCACGTCAAGTACCTCTTGAATCACATCAGGTGGGTTGTTGGTCAAATTCTGTTGCACCGGCTGCTGATCACCTGATGTATCACCATCATCTCCATCGAACCCATAGTAATCATACAAATCAGCAACATTGAAAACGAGACTTATTTGTAAGTCATCAGGTAACTCGAGAACATAAGCATTGGAACTGATCTTCTTCACTATCTTATATGGACCTATCTTCCTTGAAGCCAACTTATGATATCTGCCCCTAGGAAACCTTTCTTTTCGCATGAACACCATCACCATCTCATCCTCCTGAAATTCTTTATGCTTGCGATTAGCATTAGCTGCATTCATGTAGTGTTCGTTACTCTTGTTAATAGTTGCTCTCACATCTTGGTGTATACTCTTTATATGGTCAGCATAAGCTTCACCTTCGCTGCAGATTTGGGTATCCAACGGAAGAGGTACTAGGTCTACAACATGTTGCGGATGAAAACCATATGCTACCTCAAAAGGTGTTCTCTTAGTCGTACGACTAACTGAGTTGTTATATGCAAACTCAGCTTGAGATAAAACCTGATCCCAACTCTTAATATGATCTCCCACTAAGCTTCTTAGTAAATTTCCCAAGCTCTGGTTCACTACTTCCGCCTGTCCATCAGTTTGAGGGTGGGCAATTGTAGAATAACATAAATCAGTTCCTAACTTCTTCCATAGAGTCCTCCAAAAATGAACCAGAAACTTGACATCACGATCAGACACAATAGAAGAAGGGACTCCATGTAAACGTACCACCTCTTTAAAGAAAAGAGACGCAATATTGGAAGCATCAGCAGTCTTAGAGCAAGGAATAAAGTGAGCCATCTTATAGAATCTATCTACCACAACAAAGATTGAATCGTGTTGTCTTGAAGTCTTCGGCAATCCTAGCACAAAATCCATACTAAGGTGTACCCAAGGAGAGTATGGAACTGGCAATAGAGTATACAATCCAGTATTTTGGACCACCCCTTTGTGAATTGGCATACTCGACACCTCTTGATCAATCTTTCAACATCCTTGTCCATTGAAGGACAATAATAACGGCTCTTTACAGCTTTTAGGGTCTTGTCTCGTCCCCAATGTCCTTATAACCCTACACCATGAATCTCTCGGACAATATTCTCTCTTAAGGAACCAACAGGAATGCATAAACGTTTTCCACGAAAGATATAGTCATCATGAAGTACAAAAGGTATACTTGATGTTGTTGGAGACGTACTTAGCTGTTGTACTACCAGACCAAAATAAGGGTCAGCAACATACTGATCCTTAATCACCTCAAAACCGACTACACGAGCCTGCATTGATGTCACCTGAAAAAGCGGGGGTCTAACAACACCACCCAATATTTCGCTTAGCAATCTGTATGGACTAACTCTGAAATACTTTGCTAGAGAATCAACTAAACAGTCAAACTCAATAAAGATAAAAGTATCTCAAGGAGTAAATATCTCTCTCTTGATTTTATTTTTACTCAAGCTAAAAACAATAGCGAGTCTTTATCAAATACAAGGAATAACTTGGATGGTACTGTAGATGGGGAAAACGATTTGCTGGTTTTTACGGAATTGAGGAGACGTCCGTGTGAAGACTCCTTGAACCGAGAGAAATGTTGAACCTCACACAGATGCACTGCAAGAAGGGAGTGCTTTAAGTTCGAGAGACCAATCTGTAGGACTCTGGTCTAAACCAAGAACAATGGTCGTTCCAGAGTCAATTCAGTCACAAGAGAGGATGGGTTGATCTGTAGGAGGGAAGCCGAGAAACGTGTGGGATCAATGGTGATCTGAGATTGTAGGCGTGTTGTGAATTCAGCGTAAGAACGCTCTGAATGATTGAATCTTACTCAATTGAGAGTGATTGCTCAGACGATGAGTTCGTGTAGACGAAAGATTGTCTGTATGAACTTGCCGAGAAATTGCTTGTCTAGACGAATGTTCGAGTACTCGAATCTTGTCCCTTCAATCATGATTCAAATGTCTTTTTATATTACTAAACTAATAACACCATGATCCCATGAAGTGTGACAGTTGCTGGAATCAGAGAGTGGGGAAGTGGGAAATCGTGTTAAAACCAGTTGCTCATCATGAGGAGACTTGGTTAATTTTCCACCCACTACTTTGCTGACTCTTCCAACTGATTGCACGACTTGCTCACATTCTCGTCGTGGGTGAACACACGTGCCGTAGACCGCCAGACCAAAACCCTAGTTAATATCCCCCCATGTGACACGATTGATATCTCGTGATTGTGGAGTCACTTGCTGACTTTATGGGACGATGAGTCCATGTATTGCTGAGTTGAACATGATTTACAAATGTTCTGAAACTCATGAATTAAATATGTCTGCTGAGACGAGGTACTATTATGTTGATTACCTAAGACGAGAAAACTGTGTTGCTGAATTGTTGAATATTGATAGTTGAACCAATATTCTTGAATATGAGCAAAAATTGCTGGTTCGAGCAAATATTGCTAATTCGAGCAAATATTGCCGGTTTGAGCGAATATTGCTCATTTGATGAATTGTTGGTAGCAAGACCAAATAAAATATTAATTTAAGATACTGAATGCTGGGTCGAGTATAATAAATAAAAATGTTGATCATGGAATCAACATAAAATTATCAGTTTTTTAATCTGCTCAGAATCATGTTTTTGCAGAGCCCTGGATTCAAAAACCTTAATTTTAATGAAATGATGATTTATTTAAAATCAACCGCCAAGTGAAGCAGGGACCGGCTACATGGGATGATGACTCCACCAAGTAACGCCCAGATGCTCGAATTAGCAAATACCAAAGTCTCTTGAGGACCAGTTGGTGAAAAAATGATTAAATGCTGGTTTAATCATTTATTAAAATAATGCTCGTGTGAGCGACAAATAACAAAACCTAGCCATGAAAAAGATGAGGCACCAACCAAGAGGTCAGGGGACCGTCTCTTGGTGGCCGTGGGACCAATTGATGGTCGTTTGAGAAAACCCCTAATTGTTTGGAAAGAGTTTGAACCTAATATGAGCAATTGAGCAAATTAGATTAAAATCATTAAAACGTGTGGGACCGGCTGTTTGCAAGCCTTAGGGTCACCCTTGGTCGGTCAAGGGGATGTGTCCATGTCACCATAGTGTCTGTGTCTCAGTCCTGAGAGTTCCAATATTTTCCGATGCACGTTTTAGCAACATTTTGAGAAAATATGCAGAATCCAGGGTTTTGCTGAAACTAGGAAAAATACATAAGATGATGAAAAATAATAAATAAAACATGGAATTGCAAGGTGCGGGACCGTCCACGGCTAGGGAATGGAAGGACGGATGACAAGCACGGTCCCACACTTTTCCCAGTTTTATGTAATTTGGCGTATTTTCTCTGAATTGAGGGAAATCCCATGAAACCGGAGTGTTTTATGAAATTAGGGAACTTCCATGAGATGAGAGAAATAAAATAATAATAAAATAGGGAATGATGGAGTGTGGGACCGGCAATGGCCAAGGCATGGCCGACCGGCCAACGAGCACGGTCCCAGGGCACTCTTCCCAATTTTATGTAATTTTCATGATTTTAGAGAATTTTCATAAAATCAGAGAGATTTGTTGAAACCAAGGTATTTTGTTGAAATTAGGGAGTTTTCATGGAATGAGGAAAAAAAAACAAATAACAATAATAAAATAAGAGGCGTGTGGGACCGGCTAGGGCATAACCGGCCGGCTAGGGCATAACCGGCCGGCTAGGGCATAACCGGCCGGCTAGGGCCCGGTCCCACGAGTTTTCTTAATTTTATAATATTTTTCATGGGTTTAGGGAAAATTCATGAAATCGGGGAATTTTCATGGTTTGAGAGAAATAATAAAAATAATGGGTTCGTGAGGTGTGGGACCGGCCATGGCTAGGGCATGGCCAACCGGCTGGTGCTCGGTCCCATGACACCTTTCCCTAATTTTATTATTTTCTTGACATAAAGAAATATCATGAGATTAAAGAACTTCCTTGAATCGAAGAAGATTTGCTCGAACGAGAGAATTTTCATGAGATCAGGGAAAAATAATAAAATATAAAATTGGGCGTGGGACTGGTCACGCATGACCGGCCGGCTGGTGAGCCCAGTCCCTGGCGCCTTTGCTAATATTTTATTATTATTATTTTTGCTTCCTATTTTGCATAGGTTCATCGTTCATTCGTATTTTTGAAATGCTCGTTTGCGCATTCAAATGCTGGTTTGTGCATTATTGCTAAGTACACTTGCACCATTTTAGTCAGGGCTTATTCGATGCTCATATGCCTGTTTCGTTGAATATTTATCACTAACCCGTGGAATTCTGCTGGGAAGAACCACGAATTGAAATGACGAAATATAACGGAGAATTGTAGAATATTGCTGGATATTCAGGTGATTAGAGATAATTAACTGATGGCTCTATACTAGCAGGGCTTCCTATCTAGGAGCATTAATTATCTGAGAGTTTGAGCAATATGAACTTGCTGGAGTATCATATTTTTCCTATATAGTCAGGGAAAACCTGGTTGCATCCTGAAGACGTTGTCGCTTTATACTAGCAGGCATGCTGTCTAGGAGCCATCTAATCTTTCGATTATATATAGAAATAATTACTGAAATTGCTCAGTATTCATGAGATGTGCCATGGCCTCAGCTGGGAGACTACACATCTACAGATACTCTGAGAGACAGCCTTCTCGGTCAGAGATTTTATGGGATGAGCATTCACGCTTTGTTGAGAGACATGAGTCTCAATACTCATCCGATTGCTGATTAAGATTTTTTTTGATTGTCGTTGTAATTGTAGTAAATAGGGATTCGAACTCTAAGACTTTTTAAGATTAATTTTAAAGGAATAAAATAGAGAGTTACTAGGTCTAGGATTTGGCCAAACTCATATCAAGAGGTTCAATTATTCATTCTCAAACAATTATCGCTCAATAAATAAAACAATATTGACTCTTATTTTTTCCAAGGTAGATTCTCCAAACATTAGTTATAAATCGTAAGCATGGGACATCAAACATCTAAGCAAGCATGACCCATCTAATAAAATGATAACTAATTTTTTCAAATCATATTTAAATTAAAATTAATGCAAAAGTCTTATAAAGAATTAAATAATTTTACCCATGTATGAAATTCGTCTTCCTCCGTCGACCCAGTGTTGGGGTTTAGCTTCTCATGATAAATACAAACTCAAAAATATAATTTATAGCTCAAATGGTGTTTTTATTAAAGAAAATTAGTAATACAATGAATCTGCAACGCCGTGTCGGCGTTACAAAAATCACTGTTACAATAGATGTTGCAAATACAAATTAAGCGTGCCAGATAGACTGTTACAAGTACTATGAATAAACGACAGTTTCTTGCGACAATCCGTAGGCGTCAAAGCTCTTCTTCTTCTTCTTCTTCTTCTTCTTCTTCTTCTCTCTGCAGCAGCAGAGAAGTTGCTATGCAACTCTCTATTTTCTTCCCCAGACTCTGTTGATATGATAAATATATGGATCCTAGGAGAATATCCTCTCTTAACTGCACTTAACTTCTATATTAAACTCACCAGAAACCCAACCATAAACCCGAAGACATTTCTTCCCTCTTTTATAAAAATCGTGTATATATCTTTCCTTCTTCGGAATTATGCACCTTACCAATCCTGTCATGCCGCTATAACTTCATCCAAATCCATTTGCACGAATAAATCTGCAACAAAATCTTCCACAATTACTCAACAGAATCTATGAAATATCTTCATCCTCAATTTCTTCTAACCGGTGATAATTTCCTTCCTTTCTCGATTCAAATGCAATTACCACCCCTGTTTACTCGAAACAGGATGGTATCTATCCATATCCGAGAGTAAATCCCCACAATATCTCCTCAAATCAATCCCAAAAATATTCGCAGAAACAGATTCATTTTTCCCGCCAAAACCTTGTGTTCTTGGTGATGAAGAAGGGTGCCCCGTAACAATTTGAAGGGTACACATAGCGGTGGGGTGTATATAACAAATCAGGTAGCCCCTTAGCCAGTGGAGTGCCCCAGAGTAATAGGTTACCCCTTATCCAGAATTGTGAGTTCGAATAACAAGTATCCCCTGGGGTCCAAAAACCACTTTTCGAGCAACTTTTCCATAAGAGCTTATTTCCTTGAAAAGACTTAAAACAATATTATTAGTGATAAAATGAGTCCTAGCTCATGTAATTATGGGTGAAAATGTGTCGCACTTGCATGTTCATCAAATTCCCCCACACTTACATTTTGCTAGTCCTCGAGCAAAACATAAGAATTGACCCGCTACACAGCTGGTCATAAAATAAGAGAGAGAAGACCCGCTACACAGCTGATCATAATTTATTTATTTTTGTAGACCCGCTACACAGCTGGTCATAATATGCAAGAAATTCCTGAAACAGAAAAATAAAACGTTAACCACTCCCCCACACTTAAACGTTACATTGTCCTCAATGTAATTGAGTCATCCAATGCAAAACTTAAGATGGGAAATCCATAAAATGCAAAAAAGTAAACGAAAATATAAAAATAAAAATACACCTACTGGAATGTACAAAAAAGATCCCCATATACTAATAACTTGAAAACTTGGGGATCGACCCAAAATACAATATTTACAAACGACAGCTTCACACTTATGTCATGAAAACGCGGCGATGCTGAAACTATCAAAAACCAAGATTTACCCCTAAACCAAGTTTTTACTGCACAAGGAAGTGCGTAAAGAACAAAATATGGGGATTCTATTGAGACTGGGGAATTATCAATCGGCTCATGCACTGTATCAGGAATAGGCAAGTCCTCTGGGTATTTAGATGCAAAGTAATCCAACAAAAATTTTGAAGCACATAATTCTAACCCTAAATTAGGTAACTTTTGGAAGTCTAGGGGACTAGAAACAACCTCTAAGTTGGGTGAAAGATCTTGCGAGATAGATTCTTCTAATAAATTAGACAAATCATCTACACAATCATTCACAGGGTCATCTAAAAATTCTGTCTCGATCAGAGAGTCACTACAGTCATCATCATCATTAAATAATTTTTGGCATTCCAGAATTCTCAATCTTAGTTCCAAGCTAAGTGGTGTGTGTTTATAATACTTCTCATATATCTCTAGAGGGGATTCTTCACTTACCACATGTGGATAAAAAACTCCATACCGTTGCCTACGCTTATATTCAGCAAGCGTCATCTCAGATGAGGTTTCCTGATAATTTGACTTTCTACGCTTATACTCCGCCAGCGTCATCGTAGGTGACGTCTCCTCAGAAGAAGGCATCATCCTCAAAAAGTCCCTGAAAATAAATACAAAAAGAAACGCATAAAAAGGAAAAAGAAAATCTAAAGAAAATACTATAAAAACTAAAAAAAAAAAAAACTAAAAATTAATCTAAAAACAAATCCGCGTCGGCGGCGCCAAAATGATTAAGATTTTTTTTGATTGTCGTTGTAATTGTATTAAATAGGGATTCGAACTCTAAGACTTGTTAAGATTAATTTTAAAGGAATAAAATAGAGAGTTACTAGGTCTAGGATTCGGCCAAACTCATATCAAGAGGTTCAATTATTCATTCTCAAACAATTATCGCTCAATAAATAAAACAATATTGACTCTTATTTTTTCCAAGGTAGATTCTCCAAACATTAGTTATAAATCGTAAGCATGGGACATCAAACATCTAAGCAAGCATGACCCATCTAATAAAATGATAACTAATTTTTTCAAATCATATTTCAATTAAAATTAATGCAAAAGTCTTATAAAGAATTAAATAATTTTACCCATGTATGAAATTCGTCTTCCTCCGTCGACCCAGTGTTGGGGTTTAGCTTCTCATGATAAATACAAACTCAAAAATATAATTTATAGCTCAAATGGTGTTTTTATTAAAGAAAACTAATAATACAATGAATCTGCAACGCTGTGTCGGCGTTACAGAAATCACTATTACAATAGATGTTGCAAATACAAATTAAGCGTGCCAGACATACTGTTACAAGTACTGTCAATAAACGACAGTTTCTTGCGACAGTCCGTAGGCGTCAAAGCTCTTCTTCTTCTTCTCTCTGCAGCAGTAGAGAAGTTGCTATGCAACTCTCTATTTTCTTCCCCAGACTCTGTTGATATGATAAATATATGGATCCTAGGAGAATATCCTCTCTTAACTGCACTTAACTTCTGTATTAAACTCACCAGAAACCCAACCATAAACCCGAAGATATTTCTTCCCTCTTTTATAAAAATCGTGTATATATCTTTCCTTCTTCGGAATTATGCACCTTACCAATCCTGTCATGCCGCTATAACTTCATCCAAATCCATTTGCACGAATAAATCACACAAAATCTTACCAAAAATCTGCAACAAAATCTTCCACAATAACTCAACAGAATCTATGAAATATCTTCATCCTCAATTTCTTCTAACTGGTGATAATTTCCTTCCTTTATCGATTCAAATGCAATTACCACCCCTGTTTACTCGAAACAGGATGGTATCTATCCATATCCGAGAGTAAATCCCCACAATATCTCCTCAAATCAATCCCAAAAATATTCGCAGAAACAGATTCATTTTTCCCGCCAAAACCTTGTGTTCTTGGTGATGAAGAAGGGTGCCCCGTAACAATTTGAAGGGTGCACATAGCGGTGGGGTGTATATAACAAATCAGGTAGCCCCTTAGCCAGTGAAGTGCCCCATAGTAATAGGTTACCCCTTATCCAAAATTGTGAGTTCGAATAACAAGTGTCCTCTGGGGTCCAAAAACCACTTTTCGAGCAACTTTTCCATAAGAGCTTATTTCCTTGAAAAGACTTAAAACAATATTATTAGTGATAAAATGGGTCCTAGATCATGTAATTATGGGTGAAAATGCGTCGCACTTGCGTGTTCATCAATTATCGGATCCGGAGTATGCATAATTATGATTTAACGATTTTGCCCTTGTCGAAAATCCACCACTACATTAAGTCCCCTGCTTAGTGAGGAACAGTCATGTTCCTCAGTCAGCATTGAATGGTGATTTTCCAGGTACAGACAAAAATAAGTAATTGAACTTAGTCATAAGATAAGATGTTACCGGATTTCGACCGAATGAGCAAACCACGGTTTGAGCGAAAAACCCAGTGGCATAATAGAGCGTCATCCGGCGAGCATAAATTGGTGTATAACCGCTGATTCGATGGTGGAACCTCGGTCGGTTTAGGATTCACGGGCCGGGCCCGATAGGGAAATCCTTATGGAATTAGGTTTTGGAAATAAAATTTGGTATAAAAGGGATTAATTCCTTCTTTTTTTTATTTCTTCCCACACGTCCACCAGCTTCATCCCCTTCACATCTTCACGTCGTCAGTAGGGAGAGGAGAAAATTCGCCGGAAGTCGCCGTCGCCTACCGTCCGATCACAGTCCGGCCAACTTCCGACCGGCACGTCAGGTACGCAAATTTATTTATTTTTAAAAGGTTGATGTTTGTTCATGAGTTGTTCATCATAAAATAATATGTGCATATACATACTTTGAATGTGAGTTTTACGAAAAACCCTTGTTTTAGGAACATATGTTCATTCGATCGTTAGTTTAAGAAACTAGCAACAATCCCTAACTTTGAGAGAGATTTTTCTTTGGAAATAGACCTGTGTCCAGTGACAAAATTTTTTTTATGAGCTTTCATGGAAACCAAAACTTTATCTTTAAAAGATGTGAGTTTTCATAAAACCAAAATAAACCTTCGTTTTAAAGAAAAACGCTCGTACGAAGGAAAATAGATGTTTTATATATATGTAGCCGTGACATATTTTATTCACATGAGTTCATTCTCATTAGATAAAAAATTCGAAAATTTACGTGAATAATTGTTTTGTAAATCAAAACGTGGGTTTTGAGTAATCCTCGAAATTATACAACTTATTTATGATGAAATATTGTATTAGTGTAAATTTCGTAGTTCAGTTGTGGATGTTTATACTATGAAAATTGTGTCTATGATTTTATGAAAAATCGGTTTCGAAAATTAATAAAGCTTCGTTCGTTGTTGTAGGTTTCAACCCTTGCGGCACAATCACTATTGTTAGTGGAATTGTAAAGAGGTAAGAGTTAAGAATTACCATTTTTGTAGATGTCTCCATAAGTATCTTGTTGTAAGATTATATGACCTCATCATATTGTCGAAGTTTGCACCTGGTATGAAGATATACTGAAGTAGAATGCTTTGTGCACATTACAGCTACTTCGCAAGAATGTCCGATTCTCAGGAAAATGACACTTGCAGTGATACGTGTATGGACGAGACTTATATTATTGGTGATGAATAAGAAGAAGCACCTGGAATCAAAAATGTTCCCAATATAAATGATGCATTCTTCGCGGTTCAGCAAGACACTGAAAGACGTCTCAGAACTCCAGCATTCCGCCTTTTGATAAATCCCAGAACGGTTATTCAAAAGAAGTTGGTGACTCCTCGAGGAGCAATTCGATTTTGTCTTAAACGAGGACTTTTCCTTGCCTCAATTATAGAATTCAAACTCTCTCGATGACCTTTAGAGAAATTTCTTAGATGTGCAAGACACATGCTGGGTTTTCCTCATGTTAGAGCTATCCGGAGATTTGTACATTTTTCATGATGCACGAGGTATTGTGGCCCTTCTAGCTCGCTGGTGCATTCCAACTTATATATTTATATGCAGCTGGGGAAAGTTTACTATTACCTTGGAAGATGTAGTTGCTTTATTCATCTTCCAATCACAGGTAACTTTCCTGAAGAGCTTTCGACGGAGGACAAAGAAATTTCTAACACCTTAACAGTTGAGGTAGAGAGAATTAACAAGGCTTCTGGCAAAGGCTGTTATGCTCACTGGTTAACACACTTGTGGCCACGAGATGTCCCTCTCGACGAACCTGATAGTATGTTGTCTATTGCTGCTTTCTTGTGTTTATGGCTGTCCAGGGACGTGTTCGAAGACGCCGAAACTTTGCTAAAGCCGTTTGTAATCCCTTTTTCCATTAAGATGGCTCAAGGTGAACAACTTCCCATAGGTAACTTATTATTGGGTTCTTTATACTCTAACCTGGACTCCTTGGTTATAGACTCAAGTGTTTCGAACGGCTTTATGAAGATTGAATGCTATGCCAATACGATGTTTCTCCAGGCCTTGATGTGGGAACGCTTTGCGAAGTATGCACCTATTCCCTGTAGTATCTTGCAAGGGTTGAATGCTGCTGATTCTCGACGTATTTTCCCCGAGAAGGATAATGCTAGGATTATGCGCTGGTCAACAAAACAACCTCAATCCAAGACGCGTTTCATTGATGTTGTAGACGATGAGTCTGAGTTTAACTTCCGTCCCTGGGTGCTGATTCCTCCTCATGTTTCCCAATTGACAACTTTCAATGCTGGAGAAAGCATGGCTTTGAAATCTGGTGCTGACTTGAGCGATGGTGAAAGATCCTTCATGTTGAGCTGCACTCCAGGTTATTTAATAACAACAACATATGGAGACTTTTCGGTGGAGGAATACAACATTGACAGAGAAGCCCGTCAGATGGGTATGGATCAATGCGTTCCAACTTTTCAGAGGAGAAAACCGTCGGTGGAACAGATTAAGACTTGTTTAGACCATACACATGTCGAAGGAAGCTCTTATTGGTTCCCTTGTGCTGACCGAGTTACGTATGTAACTCTAGGTTATATAGATTTATGGAACCAGCAATTTGAACGCTTACATGATTTCGTAAGGGTTAGTCAACCTCTGGTGAAAGAGCCTCCTTCCGCTGATATGATTGCTTCTCGACCCAAATTGAAACACATCTCCGGCGGCCATAAGCGAAATACGTCTCCAGGATGTTCACCAGTATGTATCTTTTGCACATTCTTCGTAAAATTGAAATAATTGCCTTTGATTATCACCTCAATTTCTTTTGCAGGAAGGTCGTGCTGTGAGACCTCGTCTTGAACTGAATTTCTCAGAAGCTGAAACAATCATTCATGGTGGAGAAGGTAAGAACAAGAATTGTAAGCTGCTGCCTAACACCATAAAGTCCCTGATTGTTTCTTTGATGAGTTGTCGACACCTTTTCCTCCGTGACTTCTTCTATCCGTATTACTAGGATCATAAAACCAATATTTTTTATTTGGTTACAAAATTTTGCTCCGTCTAGTATTGATGGTCTTCAATTCTCTACTGCTGGGCAGATAATTTCTGATTCGAGCGTTGAAGAATAAAATGCTGTGAGTACTCTTCCTCGTAGCCAAATATAATACTTCATATGTAAAATGCTAATTGTTTTAGAATGTGTCCAGGAGGATGTCTCCATGGAGGTGGAGAGTTCTGATACTCGGTCATCCTCTGAGAATAGAGATGGAGGAAATTCCAAAGGCTCGGAACCGAATGAAAGCAATGAGCCTCTTGATATTGACACGGACAACCCCAACTCTTTGAACGCTTCGGAGACTCCCCAAGTAAGCACATATCATGTAAACTCTTCATAGAAGTATGAAATTGTTTACTTGTGAATGAATGAGAATCCATGTGCATATACGAAAAACTTTGTCGGAATTCGTCGTCAGAATATTCAGAACCCAGTTTTTTTAGCAAAAACACCGTAAAACCTTCTTATGGAGTCGGATTTTCATGATCTGCATATGCATCTTTAAGCCCGGAAAATTTCCAAGCTTTATTAAAAAGGTTTTTAAGTTTTGAGCGAGTTCAGGGCCTGAAAAAGGCGAAACAGTAAACTTCCAGGAGACCAAATTTTCTTTGACTTTGAGGATGATGTAGCCATACGTGTCTCTGGAAACCCCTTCGTGATCTCTGATTTCCATGGGATCATGAGTAGCCTCTTTTCGAGTAATGTCAGCGGCTCTGAGAGTTTTCAAAGGAATGATGTTGACGGCAGTGCCGACATCAACAAATGCTCTCTTGAATTTGTTTTCTTTAATATGCACTGTGGTGAGAAGTCCCCAGTCATAGATTTCTTTATCAGTGGCTGAAGGTTCAGGAGGTACTTCTGAAATCAGCAGGTGTTTTCCAGATACTATGTAGTTCAAAGCCGTGAACATGTCTCCCCTTTGCGCATTTGACAAATAAAGTAATTCGCAGACATGATCTATCAATGACCGGACTGCTTCCTTGACTGGTTCTTCAGAGATGGAGAAAGTTCTGACTAGAAGGGGATCTCTGTGTACTCCTTCAGCCCCCAGATTAAGTTCTCCTGACTCAACCTTTTCCCTGAATATGCGTTTCAAAACTTTGCAGCTACTTGTGGGGTGATTGTTGAACCTGTGGAAGCGACAGTAACGAGGATTTTCCATGTCCTCCTCAGTTGGTTCTCTCCTGATATCTAGCAATTTGATTGCACCATCTTGGATCTAGGCATCCAGTAGTTCGAGCACTTCTCCAATGGGGAGAGGAAAGTCAGGTGCCTGTTGATCAGGAGTCTCTGTACGTTGGCCATGGGCATGTGACTCTGGTTTGTCCTTCTTTTGTGTCTTTGGAGGAGATGAGGTATGCTTACTTGGAGGTTCGGCCTTGCGTTTGCTCCCTTCTGCAACAACATTTGTGGAGGGCTGCAGGTTGTACTGCTTGTTGATCAAACGTCTTCTTCCTCGAGTGTCTCATGATTCTTCAGTCTTTGTAGATTTTGCTCTTTCCAACAGAGCAGGTGCAGTAGTCTCCGATCTCTTCGCAGCTTCGTGAAGCTCTGAGAAAATCTGAAAACGAAGATTTTCCAGTAAAGCTCTGTAGACCGGGATCATGCCATTGATGCATAAATCTACCAGCTGCTTCTCCGTGACATTTGGATCATGGCATTCCAGAGCCTGGACTCTGAATCTTTTCACGTAGTCATTGGGATTTTCACTAACCCTTTGAAACATTCTCCCAAGATCAGAGAGAGTGACTTGTTCTGACACAAAGAAGTACTTCTTGTATAAGGCGTTAATCATTTCTCCCCAATTGTTGATAGTCCCTGGTGTAATGTTGTTGTACCAGGTGTATGCGCTTCCTTTCAAAGATTTTGAAAACTCCTTGAGGCAAAAGTGTTCATGTTCTCCCAAGGCTTCCAGGAAACGAGAGACATGTTCTCTAGCATTGCCAGTTTCATCATACAGAGTGAAAGTCAGAGAAGTGTAACCTTTCGGAAGAGGGATCCTTTGCGTAGCAGCAGGATGTGGAGGCTGGTGACGATGGACATGTGATGTCTTATCCTTTCCATGATTCTCCAAAAGGCGCTCCAAATTTTCCCGAGTAATGAAATTTGATGGCTCCTTTGCTGATGGATCGTCTGCGGCTTTGCGGACTTCGTCGTCATCCACCATATGAATTAGAACCACCTCAAGATCAACATTTAAGGATTTCTCCTTTTCCTTTCCTTTTTCTTGAGTTCTCTCTGACATCTTGTCAGTGAGAGTCTTCAGATAATTAAACATCTCTTTCCATGTAGTAGCCATATCGGTTTGATTCTTTGCAAGAATCTCTTGCACTTTGATGAGATCAGCAATGGTAGGTGGTGGGTTTCCTCTGACTTCCTCAGGGTGTCGGCTGAACAGAGGATGACCTTCCGTGTTAGCATGACGAGGAGTAACATCATCACCGCCAGTGTTAGAGGCCGGAATTGTTTCCGGGATATCCTCATTGTTTTTGTTGCTAGTGCTAACGTTGTTTGTGTTGGAACCTATAACTAACCCAGACCTAAGACCAGCCATCTTGTGAAATTGTGAGATTGCAACCGAGAAATTAATCTACCACTGTGGTCGGAAATCTGTAGATGGGGAAAAACGATTTGCTAGTTTTTACGGAATTGAGGAGACGTCCGTGTGAAGACTCCTTGAACCGAGCGAAATGTTGAACCTCACACAGATGCACTGCAAGAAGGGAGTGCTTGAAATTCTATAGATCAATCTATAGGACTCTGTCCTAAACCAAGAACAATGGTCGTTCCAGAGTCAATTCGTTCACAAGAGAGGATGAGTTGATCTGTAGGAGGGAAGCAGAGAAATGTGTGGGATCAAATGGTGATCTGAGATTGTAGGTGTGTTGTGAATTCAGCGTAAGAACGCTCTGAATGATTGAATCTTACTCAATTGAGAGTGATTGCTCAGACGATGAGTTCGTGTAGACGAAAGATTGTCTGTATGAACTTGCCGATAAATTGCTTGTCTAGAAGAATATTCGAGTATTAGTATCTTGTCCCTTCAATCATGATTCAGAGGTATTTTTATATTACTAAATTAAAAACATCATGATCCCATGAAGTGTGACAGTTGCTGGAATCAGAGAGTGGGGAAGTGGGAAATCGTGTTAAAACCAGTTGCTCATCGTGCGGAGACTTGGTTAATTTTCCACCCACTACTTTGCTGACTCTTCCAAATGATTGCACGACTTTCTCACATTCTCGTCGTGGGTGAACACACGTGTCGTAGACCGCCAGACCAAAACCCTAGTTAATATCCCCCCATGTGACACGATTGATATCTCGTGATTGTGGAGTCAGTTTATGACTTTATGGGACGATGAGTCCATGTATTGCTGAGTTGAACATGATTTGCAAATGTTCTGAAACTCATGAATTAAATATGTCTGCTGAGACGAGGTATTATTATGTTGATTACCTAAGACGAGCAAACTGTGTTGCTGAATTGTTGAATATTGATAGTCGAACCAATATTCTTGAATCTGAGCAAATATTGCTGGTTCGAGCAAATATTTCTAATTCGAGCAAATATTGGCGGTTTGAGCGAATATTGCTCATTTGATGAATTGTTGGTAGCAGGACCAAATAAAATATTAATTTAAGATACTGACTGCTGGGTCGAGTATAATAAATAAAAATGTTCATCATGGAATCAGCATAAAATTATCAGTTTTTTAATCTGCTCAGAATCATGTTTTTGCAGAGCCGTGGATTCAAAGACCCTAATTTTAATGAAATGATGATTTATTCAAAATCAACCGCCGAGTGAAGCAGTACAGGGGATGATGACTCCACCATGTAACGCCCAGATGCTCGAATGAGAAAAATACCAAAGTCTCTTGAGGACCAGTGTGTGAAAGAATGATTAAATGCTGGTTTAATCATTTATTAAAATAATGCTCGTGTGAGCGACAGATAACAAAACCTAGCCATGAAAAAGATGAGGGACCAACCAAGAGGTCATGGGACCGGCTCTTGGTGGCCGTGGGACCAACTGATAGTCGTTTGAGCAAACCCCCAATTGTTTGTAAGAGTTTGAACCTAATATGAGCAATTGAGAAAATTAGGTTAAATCATTAAAACGTGTGGGACCGGCTGTTTGCAAGCCTTAGGGTCACCCTTGGTCGGTCAAGGGGATGTGCCCGTGTCACCATAGTGTCTGTGTCTTAGTCCTGAGAGTTTCAATATTTTCCGATGCACGTTTGAGCAACATTTTGAGAAAATATGCATAAGATGATGAAAAATAATAAATAAAACAGGTAATTGCAAGGTGCGGGACCGGCCACGGCTAGGGCATGGAAGGACGGATGACAAGCACGGTCCCACACTTTTCCCAGTTTTATGTAATTTTGCGTATTTTCTCTGAATTGAGGGAAATCCCATGAAACCGAAGAGTTTTATGAAATTAGGGAACTTCCATGAGATGAGAGAAATAAAATAATAATAAAATAGGGAATGATGGAGTGTGGGACCGGAAATGGCCAAGGCATGGCCGGCCGGCCAACGGGCACGGTCCCAGGGCACTCTTCCCAATTTATGTAATTTTCATGATTTTAGAGAATTTTCATAAAATAAGAGAGATTTGTTGAAACCAAGGTATTTTGTTGAAATCAGGGAGTTTTCATGGAATGAGGAAAACAAAACAAAACAAATAACAATAATAAAATAAGAGGCGTGTGAGACCGGCTAGGGCCCGGTCCCACGAGTTTCTTAATTTTATAATATTTTTCATGGTTTTAGGGAAAATTCATGAAATCAGAGAATTTTCATGGTTTGAGAGACATAATAAAATAATGGGGTCGTGTGGTGTGGGACCGTCCAAGACTAGGGAATGGCCGACCGGCTGGTGCTCGGTCCCGTGACACCTTTCCCTAATTTTATTATTTTCTTGACATAAAAAATATCATGAGATTAAAGAACTTCCTTGAATCGAAGAAGATTTGCTCGAACGAGAGAATTTTCATGAGATCAGGGAAAAATAATAAAATATAAAATTGGGCGTGGGACTGGTCACGCATGACCGGCCGGCTGGTGAGCCCAGTCCCTGGCACCTTTGCTGATATTTTATTATTATTATTTTTGCTTCCTATTTTGCATAGGTTCATCGTTCATTCGTATTTTTGAAATGATCGTTTGGCGCATTCAAATGCTGGTCTGTGCAATATTGCTAAGTACACTTGCACCATTTTAGTCAGGGCTTATTCGATGCTCAAATGCCTGTTTCGTTGAATATTTATCACTAACCCGTGGAATTCTGCTGGGAAGAACCACGAATTGAAATGACGAAATATAACGAAGAATCATAGAATATTGCTGGATATTCAGGCGACTAGAGATAATTAACTGATGGCTCTATACTTTCAGGGCTTCCTATCTAGGAGCATTAATATCTGAGAGTTTGAGCAATATGAACTTGTTGGAGTATCATATTTCTTCTATATAGTCAGGGTAAACCTGGTTGCATCCTGAGGACGTTGTTGCTCTATACTTGCAGGCATTCTGTCTAGGAGTCGTCCAATCTTTCGATTCTATATAGAAATAATTAATTAAATTGCTCAGTATTCATGAGATGTGCCGTGGCCTCAACTGGGAGACTACATATCTATAGATACTCTAAAAGACGGCCTTCTCAGTCAGAGATTTTATGGAATGAGATTTCACGCTTTGTTGAGAGACATGAGTCTCAATACTCATCCGATTGCCGGATCCGGAGTATGCATAATTATGGTTTTACGATTTTGCCCTTGCCGAAAATCCACCATCTACAGGTACCAAAGACAAATGTCCAAGTGTTAATCAATGAAATCGACAACCACAAGGTCGGATCTCCAATCGATTAACCTTTAACGCACAACCTGTATTATTTCAATTATAAAGATGAACAATATAATGCGGAAAATGAAATAACACATGCACCAGAAATTTTTTTAACGAGGAAATTGCAAATGCAGAAAAACCCCGGGACCTAGTCCAGATTGAATACACACTGTATTAAGCCTCTACAGACACTAGCCTACTCCAATCTAACTTCGGACTGGACTATAGTTCAACCCCAATCAGTCTCCCACTAATTCAAGGTACAGTTGTACTCCTACGCCTCTGATCCCAGCAGGATACTGCGCACTTGATTCCCTTAGCTGATCTCACCCACAACCAAGAGTTGCTGCAATCCAAAATCGCAGACTTGATAATAAACAAATCTGTCTCACACAGATAAGTCTATCAAAGGATAAATCTGTCTCCCACAGAAAAACCCTAGGTTTTTGTTCCGTCTTAAGATATGAAATCAAGGTGAACAGGAACCAATTGATAATCCAGTCTTATATTCCCGAAGAACAGCCTAGATTAATCAATCACCTCTCAACAGTCTTACTTGAATACACAAGAGGACGTCAAGGAATCACAAACAGTGAGACGAAGATGTTTGTGACTTCTTTATCTTTCCTATCGGAGAACTCTCACGATCTCAAGCAAATCAAAGATTGTACTCGTACGATAGAAGATGCAAGATCAGATCACACAACTACGATAAAAGTAGTATCGGTCTGGCTTCACAATCCCAATGAAGTCTTTTAGTCTTTAACCTGGTTTTAGGGAAGAAAACCAAAGGTTAGGGGAGAATCGACTCTAGCGAGCGCACTAGTATCACACAGACGTGTGGGGATTAGTTTTGCCCAATGCTAGATGTCTCATATATATAGTCTTCAAATCAGGGTTTTGACTAAGTTACAAAGCAATCAATATTCACCGTTAGATGAAAACCTGATTTAGATTCAAGCTAATATTTCTCAACCATTAGATCTAAAACTTAGCTTGTCACACACACTTGAGATATACGTTTATAGGGTTTGTGAAAACCGTGCCCAAACGTGTACGTGTATGTTGGTTCAACATAGTAACCAAAAGGTCAACCATATGAGCATTTCATATTAACCTTGTTCTTCTTCACCATAACTAGTTTAATTGACTCAAATGAACTAGTTAGAGAGTTTTTCAATTGCTATGAGATCTTATGTAACTACACAAGACACAATTGAAACAAAGATGATTCGATTCGATTGAATCGGCTCATGAATTTTATAGCCAAGTTTTGCATACTGCATTCTTTAGTAATTTAAGTTTCATGTTCAGAGCACATATTTAGATCATAACCTACTCAAGTACGCAAACAAGTTTGCGGACTTAAGACGACCGACAGAGTTTTCCAAACTCAGCAGAAAATCTCGGCAAGGAGACTTCGGATTAAGGAACAGGACTTATGCACATATGTGTTTCCACACAATGCTTATATCCATCATTGGTAATATAGACCTAAACTCTCATTCCAACCGTTGAAACATTCTTAGAGGATGTTATATAGTTGTTACACTATTTCTCGTCAAAGTGATTTTCAAAGTGATTGAAACAATATGACTTTCGTCATTAGGTGAAGATAAACCCGATCAAAGCGAAACGCTTTACCAACACATGATTTCAAGATATAGATAGGCGAGATATACTCGGCTCGAAATATCAAATGTGTATGATCCAGTCTATATAGAATACGACTTTTGTCTCATAAGCAGTAGGATATAGAAGAGATAAACTTTTGAGTGATAGATAAGTTCAAGTCTCCACATACCTTTTTTTTGATGAAGTTCCACGGTTCCTTGAGTAGATCTTCGTCGTTGTATGATGAATCGCCATGAAGTCCTTGAGATCAACTACACTTTTATATCCTTGTCTGAGACTTAGCTATGTAGAATAGAAATCAAGACTCATAGTTTTGATCACTAACATTGACAAACATTCTTGATATAGCAACGCATGCGAGGTCGACCAAGCTATGCTCTAAAAATCTCTTCTTTGTCAATTTTAGTGACAAAACTATTAATATATATGAAATACAAAAAAGATAAACTTTAGTGGCTCCTATTCCATAGTCTAATCTTCAACGTTCCCTGAAATCTTCGTCCTTCCAAGTACTCCAATGATCCCAAAGGTTGTATTTTTAGCATCACCGTTGTTGAAGATCCGTAGCTATAACAATGAGAGAAATCGAGATTCTCGATCATCATTATACAATGACATAGTATTATTATGTAACATCAAAGTCCAATTGCATCATGACAATAATATTACGGTGATATGTATCACTCCCCCTTAGTCAATACTCCATCTCACATGGAAACCACCCCCCCTTACACAATGATCCGAAAATCATATGTATATGTAGTAGAACTACACATTAATTCTCCCCCTTTTTGTCAATAAAATTGGCAAAGGTACAAGAACGGGCTCCTAATGAAATTTCCGAGAAGAGACGTTTCATAGACTAAAAGAAGAAATATATACCATCTTAGTTTAGATGCAATCATAAATCCGAAGCTAAATGCATTCATCAAGGAGTTTTAAGATACAAGATAACCCCTATAAAATTCCACAGCCGCACACCCCGCAAGATATTACCATTAAGCACAAGTTCAAAAGAACTCTCGCCCATTTGATGTCATTCCCGAGAGAACAACAAGAGCGACCTTAATTTCGAAAGAAAAGAAGGATTTTTAATTGGACACCAAAAACCATAGGAAAATGATTTTCTATATCCAAAACTCAATCAAATTAATCACAAGTAAACCCATGATTAATTTAATTGGAATATGCAACTAAATCAAACCACAAAAGTGATCAATTTAATTGATTGTGCTCAACATAAGTAAACTTACGGATCTACGATTAAGGTAATCATATGGAGATGACTAACTTAATCGTTCACATGCTCAACATAAGGAAAACCTTACGGAATATACGACTACACTAACCAATAGAACATGATTAGTATAGCCATTCATATACTCAACACAAGGACTTGTGGAATATATGAATACTCAAGTAGACTAATTACAAGAGAACTTATAATTGATCTAATTGGAAAACACAACCAAACTAATCACAAAAGTAATCAATTTAATTATTAATTGTTTTGCTCGACAAAAGAAGACTTTCGGAGCAAATAACTAAATAACCAACCAAGATGATTAATTTAGTTCAAAGATGCTCGACATAAAGTACCTTATGGAACAACCAACAAAGTTAATTACAAAATAATCAACTTAGTTGTATCGTGCTCGACATAAGACACATTACGGAGCCTCACAGTAATACATAAGATATGGATCAGTGATGATCATTACTGTGGAATACATACAAGGATCTATTCTATCTTTCCATCACTATTTCATAATGACATAATAGACTTTATCCTTGCAAACAAAAGATTTTAACCTGTCTTCCATCAAATAAATGACAATATAGGCTTTAAATTTTATAAATGTCAAAAGTCTATTCGTTCTTTCATCAATACGAATATCAATTTATGAACGACTTTACTTTTGACAACATATGGGACCTTCAAGTTCACGGATGTAAACAATACATATCCCATAAAAATATTGCAATATCACAAAATCATAAAGATTAATACTGCAATAACATCATCCTCCAAATATTTTTAGAATTTAAAACCAATAAACCTAAAAAAAAACATAAGAAGATGAAAACAAAATAACTATGTGTAGTCACAATCTTCGCTATTCAAAACGCTAGTTATTCTTCCAACTACTCCAAAAAGAAGATATACTAGGCAACAATTCCTTTGAGAAATTCTTTATCATTCCCGAACTCCTTGTTATCGACAGCCATCGGGACATAAGGTTCACGGAGATAAGTGTCAATACCCACGAACTGTCTTGGTTGAAGAGGTCGAATTAGGGTCCTCTGAATTTCCAAGGATTTAGACACGAAAATCTTTATTTCAAAAATATCCCTTCTTATTTCCTTTAACTCATCAAAGAACATCGGAAAACTTCTGAGAGTTAGAAGGAACATCCCTGGGTTTTCTTGTATTCCTTCTTTTTTTTTCCAAAGCCTTAGAAACATGAGATTTCTCTTTTTCCTTGATTGATGGCTTAACAATCATGTTGACATCCTTTCCATCTGATGACATAGTGCTTTGAGAACAGTTATGAACAACTGGATTTATGTGATGGAATCACTTAACTCAACAAGCAGTCTCATAGAGGATGTCAAAAGGGAAAAAAGAATGTGGGGTCTGAAACCTATTGACAGGTTCGCATACTCCCAACTTTAAAACCCTATAAAGAGTAGAATTGTCGATAATAACCCTTTCTTTTATTTGATAGACAAAAATAACAAATCTAAGAAAAGAAAGAAAAACTTTTCTGAAGCCTGGATCAGCACTCAATCTTGTCTTTTTTCGATCAGGCACATGAGACAAGATTTTCCTAACAATACAATCAAGTTGTGTTGCGATGAACAACGATTTGTTCATCTGTTTCCTCATGAGAGGAATACTCTAATCTTTGTCTATCAAACTGATTTGACCATATTTTCTTTTCAAATGGTCTTATTCTATCTCTGGAAACCAACTTCTTAGACGAAGATAAGATCCTACATACCTCGGCGGTCTTCTGAGCAAGTTTCAGCTTTCTTGCTAATTGATCTGCTCTTCGTTGAAGTTTGCTTGCGTTCCTTATTTGGTGCTTGTATTTGTAACACCTTGATAGTTCATGTCCCTTCATCGAACAAAACGAGCACGTCAATCTTGGATAGTATTCAGGCATCTGAGATGTGCAAGAAGCAAGACATACTGTTGATCCTGAAACATCACTGATAGGGTTTCCAGTTACCGGATTCAGTGAGTCTTCCATCTTGATTGGGTTTCCTTCTTCTTCGAACCCATTGAGGTTGATATATGTATTGCTACAAGTATCAAAATCGATGTTTTCACAAAGAAGCCCTACACTTGATTTTCTATCTTCATCAGAATCATAGGTTTCAGACATTTCATCAAGTGTTACAGCTAGACCTTTGTTCCCAGTGTATTTTCTATGATTTGGGCATTCGTTAGCAAAATGGCCAAAACCCTTACACTTAAAGTACTAAGGCATGTCCTGGTCATCAGCCTCGTCAGTATCCTTTTTTTTAGGCGGTACGCGACCGTGAGGTTTCTCTGATGACTTAGGTTTGTCTCTTGAAAACCGTTTACTTCTCTTCAACATAAGATCCCTAAATTGTCTTGTGATCAAGGAGACTGATTTGTCAAGATCTTCATCCGAAAAATCATCCTCAGAGACATGAACACTTTTACCTTTGACAAGTAATTTGGTGTTCTTCTGTGCTTTAAAGGCAACATCCTTACCGACTTTGGATGTATGCTCATGGTCAAAGATCTTTAGCTTTCCAACCAAGGTGTTTCTGGAAAGATTATCGAGGTTATTCCCCTCAACAATGGCATGCTTCTTAGACTCGTATCTAGATGGCAGCGATCTGAGAATTTTCATCACAATGTCCTTTTCAGGAATAGTGTTACCCAATGCAAAAGATGCATTAACAATTTCAGACACTTTGTGATTAAACTCATCAAATGATTCTTCATCTGCCATACGAAGGTTTTCCCAATCGGAATTAAGGTTTTGAATCCTAGCTTCCTTTTCACTGTAGTTACCTTCAAATACGCTTTCTAAGATATCCCAAGCATCTTTAGACCTAGTGCAATTAGACACATGGTTTTGAAGACTTAGGGCAATGGCATGTATGATAGCATTTAACCCTTCAGAATTCTGATTTGCAGCAAGAATCTTGGCAGCATTATATTCACCAATATTCTTGGGAACGTTTACGTCTCCGGCTGCAACAACAGGCGCATCATAGCCATTGACAACATATACCCATGATTGAAAACCATGCGACTGGATGAAGGCTCGCATAGCAATTTTCCACCATAAGTAATTGTATCCATCGAAGACTGGTGGTACGTTAGTAGAAATAACACCTATGTCCATAGAGTCAGATCGCTACAAACACAGACTGATGAGGTCTTAGTGTGTTTTCCTGCTCTGATACCAATTGAAAAAGCGGGGGTCTAACAACACCACTCAATATTTCGCTTAGCAATCTGTATGGACTAACTCCGAAATACTTTGCTAGAGAATCAACTAGACAGTCAAACTCAATCTAGATAAAAGTATCTCAAGGAGTTAATATCTCTCTCTTGATTTGATTTTTACTCAAGCTAAAAACAATAGCGAGTCTTTATCAAATACAAGGAATAACTTGGACGGTACCAAAGACCAATGTCCAAGTGTTAATCAATGAAATCGACAACCACAAGGTCGGATCTCCAATAGATTAACCTTTAACGCACAACCTGTATTATTTCAATTATAAAGATAAACAATATAATGCGGAAAACGAAATAACACAGATACCAGAAATTTTGTTAACGAGGAAACCGAAAATGCAGAAAAACCCCGGGACCTAGTCCAGATTGAATACACACTGTATTAAGCCTCTACAGACACTAGCCTACTCCAAGCTAACTTCAGACTGGACTATAGTTGAACCCCAATCAGTCTCCCACTAATTCAAGGTACAATTGTATTCCTACGCCTATGATCCCATGAGGATACTGCGCACTTGATTCCCTTAGCTGATCTCACCCACAACCAAGAGTTGCTGCAACCCAAAATCGCAGACTTGATAATAAACAAATGTGTCTCACACGGAAAAGTCTATCAAAGGATAAATCTGTCTCCCACAAAAAAACCCTGGGTTTTTGTTCCGTCTTAAGATATGAAATCAAGGTGAACAGGAACCAATTGATAATCCGGTCTTATATTCCTGAAGAAAATCCTAGATTAATCAATCACCTCTCAACAGTCTTACTTGAATACACAAGAGGACATCGAGGAATCACAAACAGTGAGACGAAGATGTTTGTGACTTCTTTATCTTGCCTATCGGAGAACTCTCATGATCTCAAGCCAATCAAAGATTGTACTCGTACGATAGAAGATGCAAGATCAGATCACACAACTATGATAAAATTAGTATCGGTCTGGCTTCACAATCCCAATGAAGTGTTTAAGTCGTTAACCTGGTTTTAGAGAAGAAAACTAAAGATTAGGGGAGAATCGACTCTAGCGAGCGCACTAGTATCACACAGACGTGTGGGGATTAGTTTTTCCCAATGCTAGATGTCTCATATATACAGTCTTCAAATCAGGGTTTTTCCTTAGTTACAAAGAAATCAATATTCACCGTTAGATGAAAACCTGATTTAGATTCAAGCTAATATTTCTCAACCGTTAGATCGAAAACTTAGCTTGTCACACACACTTGAGACATACGTTTACTGGGTTTGTGAAAATCGTGCCCAAACGTGTACGTGTATGTTGGTTCAACATAGTAACCCAAAAGGTCAACCATATGAGCATTTCATATTAACCTTATTCTTCTTCACCATAACTAGTTTAATTGACTCAAATGAACTAGTTAGAGAGTTGTTCAATTGCTATGAGATCTTATGTAACTACACAAGACACAATTGAAACAAAGATGATTCGATTCGATTGAATAGGCTCATGAACTTTATAGCCACAGTTTGCATACTGCATTCCTTAGTAATTTAAGTTTCATGTTCAGAGCACATCTTTAGATCATAACCTACTCAAGTAAGCAAACAAGTTCGCGGACTTAAGACAACCGACAGAGTTTTTCAAACTCAGCAGAAAATCTCGGCAAGGAGACTTCCGCTAGTTCTCGGACTAGTTTCACGGACTAAACACACAAACGAGTTTTTGGAAAATCCCAGCAGAAATTATCGGCAAGAGAAATTCCGTCAGTTCGCGGACTGAGTTCGCCAACTGAGTTCGCAAACTTGGAAAAGCTAATTCCTCCGGTTTCTCTCAATCAACAAAGTTCGCAAACTCCGGATTAAGGAATAAGAATTATGCACATATGTGTTTCCACACAATGCTTATATCCATCACTGGTTATATAGACCTAAACTCTCATTCCAACTATTGAAACATTCTTAGAGGACGTTATATAGTTGTTACACTATTTCTCGTCAAAGCGATTTTCAAAGTGATTGAAACAATATGACTTTCGTCATTAGGTGAAGATAAACCCGATCAAAGCGAAACGCTTTACCAACACATGATTTCGAGATATAGATAGGCGAGATATACTCGGCTCGAAATATCAAATGTGTATGATCCAGTCTATATAGCATACGACTTTTGTCTCATAAGAAGTAGGAGATAGAAGAGATAGACTTTTGAGTGATAGATAAGTTCAAGTCTCCACATACCTTTTTGTTGATGAAGTTCCACGGTTCCTTGAGTAGATCTTCGTCGTTGTATGATGAATCACCATGAAGTCATTGATCTCAACTACACTTTTCTATCCTAGTCCGATACTTATCTATGTAGACTAGAAATCAAGACTCATAGTTTTGATCACTAACATTGACAAACATGCTTGATATAGCAACGCATGCGAGGTCGACCGAGCTATGCTCTAACATTACCAGCACATGTCGACGACTAAGAGCATCAGCTACCTTGTTCATTGCTCTAGATTTATGCATTAGGGAAAATGTAAACTCCTCAGGATAGTAATCCACTTTGCATGTCTAGGCTTCAGTTTCTTTTGAGATTGTAGGTAGCGCAAAGCCTCGTGATCTGAGTAGACCACAAAATCTTTGTGGACTAGATAATGTCTCCAATGCTGTAAAGCACGAACCAACACATAAAATTCCAGATCATAAGTAGAATACTTTCGTTTAGCTTCAATTAGCTTCTCGCTGAAGAATGCCATAGGTGTTCCTTCTTGGATCAAGACCGCTCCAATCCCCACATTAGAAGCATCACATTCCACCACGAATAGCTTCTCAAAATCTGGCAGAACCAAAACTGGAGCCTCAGTCATTAGCTTCTTAATCTTCTCAAATGCGATTGATGCTTCTTTTGTCCACCGAAAAGTTGTCCCTTTTAGACACTCAGTTATAGGGCTCATAATAGTACTAAACCCCTTTATAAACCTACGATAGAAGGTAGCTAAACCATGAAAACTATGCACATAAGTCACACATTGAGGTATAGGCCAGTCCACAATCGCTTTCACTTTCATAGGATAAGCCTTTAAGCCACTAGCAGAAACAATATATCCCAAAAATTCTACTTTTTCGCGCAAAAATGAGCATTTCTTAAGATTGAGATATAATTTTTCCTTCAAAAGAACCTTCATAAACTGCTTTAGATGAACTAGGTGTTCTTCCTTGGTACGACTATACACCAGAATATCATCGAAGTAAACTACTACAAATGAACCAATGAAATGACGTAATACCTCTGTCATCATTCACATGAATGTACTGGGAGCATTGGAAAGACCGAAAGGAATTACAAGCCATTCATAGAGGCCATCCGGTGTTTTAAACGCTGTTTTCCATTCATCCCCACTGCGAATACGTATTTGATGATATCCACTTCGTAAGGTTAACTTCGAGAAAAACTTAGCACCAGCCAATATGTCCAACATATCCTCCAACCTAGGTATAGGAAATCTATACTTGATGGTGATCTTGTTGATTTCTCGGTTGTCGATGCACATTCGCCAAGAACCATCTTTCTTGGGAGTCAATAAGGCTGGTACAACACACAGACTTTTGCTCTCCTTGAACAAACCCTTGTTCAATAACTCCTATACTTGTCTTCGCATCTCCAATTGATGTGCAGGAGGCATCCTATACGCTGCCAAGTTAAGTAGTGCAGATCCTGACGCCAAGTCAATGGCATGTTGTATGTCCCTCATTGGAGGCAGCAGATTCGGTAGCTCTGTAGGCGCAAGTTCTTCGAAAAGTTTCAAAAATTCAGTGATTTCAGAAGGTTTTTCATGACTGTCCAGGACAACATCAGATGTTGATTTACACTTTAGCGCATGGATTACACCAGTTTCTTTGCATTCATTCTGAAAATGTTTACAAGTTAATAAACTTGTTAACTGCCCCTTCTCTTCTCTTCCACCTTGCACGTCTTCTTCATTCATAGGATGCAACATCATCTTCTTTCCGTTACACACGAAACTGTAAGTATTAGCTTCAGTCAAGTGGGTCATCTTCTTATCAAACAACCAAGGTCTGCCTAATAGTATGTGACAAGCATCCATAGGTGCAACATCACACCACACTTCATCTTCAAAATTTCCAATAGAAAACTTCACTAAGCATCTTTTCATGATTGGTACTGCGTTTCCTTTCTTAAACCAAGCAATCTTATATGGGAGAGGGTGTTTCTTGGTTAACAGACTTGGCTTGTCTATAACTTCTTGAGAAACTATATTCTCACAACTTCCACCATCTAAAATCAGTTTGCAAACCTTACCACCACAGAAAACTTGCGTGCGAAAAATACTCTTTCGACGCCGAACTTCCTCCTAGTCATCAACCCTAGGACACCCAAGAATTCTACGGAATACCAGATTCTCCCCTCTCACTGGCATCAAGTCTTCCTCTTCACCCTCCGATTCATCATACTTAGGGTCTCCAAACCTTCCTTCGTCACTACCATCTTCAATGAAATTAACCCGCTTTTGTGGACAAGTGTAAGTCAGATGATCATCTCCTCCACATGTATAACACTTGGCCACCAAACGAGTACCGACTTTGGGCACTCCGCTTGCAGTTGGAGTTGTTGCTGAGGTGCTGGCCCCTTCTTTTCTCTTGTTATTCCAAACTGATGCTTTTGGTGCAGTTCTACTCCAGTTGGATGTGGCTTTCATTTGGCTCGCAGAGTTTCGGTTCTTTGAACGTTGATTCACTCTCTCCTCCGCCTTCAGAGCACATTGATAAGAATCTTCCAGGTTGGTAACCCGTAAGAGACCAAACTCTTCTCGTATGCCTATGTTTAAACCCAGGATATATCTTGATGAAAGTTGTTCGGGTGTCTCATTCAATCCAACTCTTAAAGAAAAGATTACAGAACTCTGTTGTATACTCCTCAACACTTAGTTCACGTTGACGAAAGTTATAAAACTTTTCATACAACGTTACCAAATAATCAGGTGGAAGAAATTGCTTCCGCAAATATTGTTTCATGTGATCCCATGACCTGATTTTCTCTTTGCCTTGCTTTGTACGCTGTTCTTCCAGGTTTTCCACCATTGCAAAGCCATTCCCTTCAGCTTCAACTTTACAAACAACACCTTACGATCTTCAGCCATAGGCTTCCATCCGAAGTAGTTCTCTATGCTAGTTTCCCAATCTAGGAAATCTTCCGCATGCATCCTTCTAGATATATCACTCACTTCAACCTTCACGCACCAGAATTCAAATCCAGGGCTTTAACCAACCTATCTTCCAATCTGTCATGATGTAGACCATGAACAACACGATCATGAAAAGGATTTTCATCTTCGTCGCGTTCATATTCTTCAGATAAACCTTCCGGTGAATCCAAAGGGTTGCGTCGGCCCTCTGGTCTCTCCATACGGGCTTCAACACGTTCTCGTCGCTCTAGGGTTTGCTCTAGGTTTTGCAACCGCTGCGACATGCCTTCCATCAAGGTTCTAAACTCGTTAAAATCATTGTTTCCACCTCTACCTCTAACTCGAAGTCTACCTTCCATAGTAGTTAGCTAGGGTTTGGGTTTGTTTTGTTCTAGCGCCAATTAATGCACAACTAGAAAACAGAAACAGTAAACTAAGGTAATTGACAAAGATAAACGATGAGAACTCTAAATTGAAGCAATAAGAACGAAGATAAGGAGTTTCTAGGATAAACCTAACTCACTTGTATAATCAATAGATTATAATCGTATGAAAATATAATAAAAGTCTGCCCTCTATGGACGACCTAGCAACCTATTTATACTAGAAAGAAAAATACTAGAAAGAAACCTAAATATGGAAAACTAATACTTGGACAGAGTTGCCCTTTCTTAAGAGACAAACTAGCAAAAAGTATCCTAAAATAAAGAAACTCTACAGATACATATTATGCCCCTGCACAACAATGTTAGTATGAGATTGAAAAATAAAAACCTAAAAATTCAATACCATCCCCCACTCCAGAATAAAAGCAGCATTGGTGGAGCTTACCCTCTCTCCTATTGGTTGGTGAGCGTAACCTCGCGCTCTCATTGGCTAATTGAGAAACCATTCGTATTCGTCGGTTGAAATTTTATTAGATATGGTGTGTTAATCTGACAATGCGCGGTGTAGATTGGGTGGATTGTTGAGACACACGCGACGGACGGCTCTCATTATTTAGAAAATTGCTATATTAATTTCGTGTATTTATTGTGAAAATCCAGAAAATAAAGAAAATTACTATATTAATTTCGGACATTTATGATTGATATAAAAAAAATCAATTCAACATATTTATGGAATAAAATAATAACATTTATATTTTTTGTATCTTTTATAATTTCAAGTATTTATTATAAAAAATCCGGAAAATAAAAAAAATGTACTATATAATTTCGTACATTTATGACTAAAATAAAAAAAAATCAATTCAACATATTTATGGAATATAATAATAAGATTTATATTTGAGAATCTTTTGTAATTTCATATATT